>NC_092708.1:402287194-402382194 GCF_047496885.1 Scyliorhinus torazame | reverse complement strand
CTCACTGTGTCACACCGCCCCGGGTCCCTGGCACTGTGAGACTGCTGTGTTAACCACTGTGTCACCGTGCTGCCCCCCTCACTGTGTCACACCACCCCGGGTCCCTGGCGCTGTGAGACTGCTGTGTTAACCACAATTCACCGTGCTGCCCCCCTCACTGTGTCACACCGCCCCGGGTCCCTGGCACTGTGAGACTGCTGTGTTAACCACTGTGTCATCGTGCTGCCCCCCTCACTGTGTCACACCGCCCCGGGTCCCTGGCGCTGTGAGACTGCTGTGTTAACCACAATTCACCGTGCTGCCCCCCTCACTGTGTCACACCGCCCCGGGTCCCTGGCGCTGTGAGACTGCTGTGTTAACCACAATTCACCATGCTGCCCCCCTCACTGTGTCACACCGCCCCGGGTCCCTGGCACTGTGAGACTGCTGTGTTAACCACTGTGTCACCGTGCTGCCCCCCTCACTGTGTCACACCGCCCCGGGTCCCTGGCACTGTCAGACTGCTGTGTTAACCACTGTGTCACCGTGCTGCCCCCCTCACTGTGTCACACCGCCCCGGGTCCCTGGCACTGTGAGACTGCTGTGTTAACCACTGTGTCACCGTGCTGCCCCCCTCACTGTGTCACACCGCCCCGGGTCCCTGGCGCTGTGAGACTGCTGTGTTAACCACTGTGTCACCGTGCTGCCCCCCCTCACTGTGTCACACCGCCCAGGGTCCCTGGCGTGTGAGACTGCTGTGTTAACCACTGTGTCACCGTGCTGCCCCCCTCACTGTGTCACACCGCCCCGGGTCCCTGGCGCTGTGAGACTGCTGTGTTAACCACTGTGTCACCGTGCTGCCCCCCCTCACTGTGTCACACCGCCCCGGGTCCCTGGCACTGTGAGACTGCTGTGTTAACCACTGTGTCACCGAGCTGCCCCCCTCACTGTGTCACACCGCCCCGGGTCCCTGGCACTGTGGGACTGCTGTGTTAACCACTGTGTCACCGAGCTGCCCCCCTCACTGTGTCACACCGCCCCGGGTCCCTGGCACTGTGAGACTGCTGTGTTAACCACTGTGTCACCGTGCTGCCCCCCTCACTGTGTCACACCGCCCCGGGTCCCTGGCACTGTGAGACTGCTGTGTTAACCACTGTGTCACCGTGCTGCCCCCCTCACTGTGTCACACCGCCCCGGGTCCCTGGCACTGTGAGACTGCTGTGTTAACCACTGTGTCACCGTGCTGCCCCCCTCACTGTGTCACACCGCCCCGGGTCCCTGGCACTGTGAGACTGCTGTGTTAACCACTGTGTCACCGTGCTGCCCCCCTCACTGTGTCACACCGCCCCGGGTCCCTGGCACTGTGAGACTGCTGTGTTAACCACTGTGTCACCGTGCTGCCCCCCTCACTGTGTCACACCGCCCCGGGTCCCTGGCACTGTGAGACTGCTGTGTTAACCACTGTGTCACCGTGCTGCCCCCCTCACTGTGTCACACCGCCCCGGGTCCCTGGCGCTGTGAGACTGCTGTGTTAACCACAATTCACCGTGCTGCCCCCCCCTCACTGTGTCACACCGCCCCGGGTCCCTGGCACTGTGAGACTGCTGTGTTAACCACTGTGTCACCGTGCTGCCCCCCTCACTGTGTCACACCGCCCCGGGTCCCTGGCACTGTGAGACTGCTGTGTTAACCACTGTGTCACCGTGCTGCCCCCCTCACTGTGTCACACCACCCAGGGTCCCTGGCGCTGTGAGACTGCTGTGTTAACCACTGTGTCACCGTGCTGCCCCCCTCACTGTGTCACACCGCCCCGGGTCCCTGGCACTGTGAGACTGCTGTGTTAACCACTGTGTCACCGTGCTGCCCCCCTCACTGTGTCACACCGCCCCGGGTCCCTGGCGCTGTGAGACTGCTGTGTTAACCACAATTCACCGTGCTGCCCCCCCCTCACTGTGTCACACCGCCCCGGGTCCCTGGCACTGTGAGACTGCTGTGTTAACCACTGTGTCACCGTGCTGCCCCCCTCACTGTGTCACACCGCCCCGGGTCCCTGGCACTGTGAGACTGCTGTGTTAACCACTGTGTCACCGTGCTGCCCCCCTCACTGTGTCACACCACCCAGGGTCCCTGGCGCTGTGAGACTGCTGTGTTAACCACTGTGTCACCGTGCTGCCCCCCTCACTGTGTCACACCGCCCCGGGTCCCTGGCACTGTGAGACTGCTGTGTTAACCACTGTGTCATCGTGCTGCCCCCCTCACTGTGTCACACCGCCCCGGGTCCCTGGCACTGTGAGACTGCTGTGTTAACCACAATTCACCGAGCTGCCCCCCTCACTGTGTCACACCGCCCCGGGTCCCTGGCACTGTGAGACTGCTGTGTTAACCACTGTGTCATCGTGCTGCCCCCCTCACTGTGTCACACCGCCCCGGGTCCCTGGCACTGTGAGACTGCTGTGTTAACCACAATTCACCGAGCTGCCCCCCTCACTGTGTCACACCGCCCCGGGTCCCTGGCACTGTGAGACTGCTGTGTTAACCACTGTGTCACCGTGCTACCCCCCTCACTGTGTCACACCGCCCCGGGTCCCTGGCACTGTGAGACTGCTGTGTTAACCACTGTGTCACACCGCCCCGGGTCCCTGGCACTGTGAGACTGCTGTGTTAACCACTGTGTCATCGTGCTGCCCCCCTCACTGTGTCACAACACCCGGGTCCCTGGCACTGTGAGACTGCTGTGTTAACCACTGTGTCACCGTGCTGCCCCCCTCACTGTGTCACACCACCCCGGGTCCCTGGCACTGTGAGACTGCTGTGTTAACCACTGTGTCACCGTGCTGCCCCCCTCACTGTGTCACACCGCCCCGGGTCCCTGGCACTGTGAGACTGCTGTGTTAACCACTGTGTCACCGTGCTGCCCCCCTCACTGTGTCACACTGCCCCGGGTCCCTGGCACTGTGAGACTGCTGTGTTAACCACTGTGTCATCGTGCTGCCCCCCTCACTGTGTCACACTGCCCCGGGTCCCTGGCACTGTGAGACTGCTGTGTTAACCACTGTGTCACCGAGCTGCCCCCCTCACTGTGTCACACCGCCCCGGGTCCCTGGCACTGTGAGACTGCTGTGTTAACCACTGTGTCACCGTGCTGCCCCCCTCACTGTGTCACACCGCCCGGGTCCCTGGCACTGTGAGACTGCTGTGTTAACCACTGTGTCACCGTGCTGCCCCCCTCACTGTGTCACACCGCCCGGGTCCCTGGCACTGTGAGACTGCTGTGTTAACCACTGTGTCACCGTGCTGCCCCCCTCACTGAATCACACCGCCCCGGGTCCCTGGCACTGTGAGACTGCTGTGTTAACCACTGTGTCATCGTGCACCCACCGTCACTCCTTGTTTGTCATTTATTCTCAAGGCTCCATGATAAAGAAGCAGCTTCATCTGATCCCGAACATTCTGACACATTACAGAATATGGTGCGAATGATTGCTGAGGAGCAGTGACATTGTGTGTTTTTGTATTTTAGGTTTTTGGTATTACTTTTACCATTTCGCAGGGTAAACTGATTGATCGATTTGGATCTGTGGCAGGAAACATTTTCATTTTTGTGTTTCTCTTTGTTGGAACTATTATCACAGGTAAGATAACGAAGGTAAGGAAATGTTCAGAATGCACTTCAGAAATATGGTCAGGTCAGACAAAATCAAAAAGGAACTGAATCACTATCCTGGGGGTTACCATTGACCAGAAACTGAACTGAAATTAAAATCACTTATTGTCACAAGTAGGCTTAAAATGAAGTTACTGTGAAAAGCCCCTAGTCGCCACATTCCGGCGCCTGTTCGGGGAGGCTGGTACGGGAATTGAACCGTGCTGCTGGCCTGTCTTAGTCTGCTTTCAAAGCCAGCGATTTAGCCCAGTGTGCTAAACCAGCCCCTGGACCAGCGGTATCAATATTGTGGCTACCAGGAAGGTCAATGGCTAGGTTCCTACAGAGAGTAACTCACCTCCTGACTCCCCGAAGCCTGTCCACCATCCACAAGGCACAAGTCAGGAGTGTGATGGAATACTCTCCACTTTCCGGATGAGCGCGACTCCAACAACACTCAAGAAGCTCAGCACCATGGGCACCCACCACCTGGAGGTTCTCCTCCAAGTCACTCACCACCCTGACTTGGAAATGTATCTCCGTTCCTTCACTGTTGCTGGGGCAACATCCTGGAACTCCCTCCCTTACAGCACAGTGGCTGTGCCTACACCACAGGGACTGCAGCGGTTGAAGAAGGCAGCTCACCACCACCTTCTGACGGGCAACCAGGGATTGGCTATAAATGCTGGACTAGCCAATGAAGCCCACAACCCGCAACAAATATAACAAAAGGACATTATTTAACCTCCATTTTGAAATCCAAGACGAAGCAATCCTCCTCAACACTGTCCAGTTCTGGACACTCCCACTGAGAAAAATGTGTCCCGTTCTGGTCCCACTGTGAACACTGTGTCCAATTCTGGTCTCACTGTGAACACTGTGTCCAGTTCTGGTCTCACTGTGAACACTGTGTCCCGTTCTGGTCTCACTGTGAACACTGTGTCCCGTTCTGGTCACTCTCGCTGTAAACACCGTGTCCAGTTCTGGTCTCACTGTGAACACTGTGTCCCGTTCTGATCTCACTGTGAACACCGTGTCCAGTTCTGGTCTCACTGTGAACACTGTGTCCAGTTCTGGTCTCACTGTCAACAGTGTCCAGTTCTGGTCTCACTGTGAACACTGTGTCCAGTTCTGGTCTCACTGTGAACACTGTGTCCCGTTCTGGTCTCACTGTGAACACTGTGTCCCGTTCTGGTCTCACTGTGAACACTGTGTCCAGTTCTGATCTCACTGTGAACACTGTGTCCAGTTCTGGTCTCACTGTGAACACTGTGTCCCGTTCTGATCTCACTGTGAACACTGTGTCCAGTTCTGATCTCACTGTGAACACTGTGTCCAGTTCTGGTCTCACTGTGAACACTGTGTCCAATTCTGGTCTCACTGTGAACAGTGTCCAGTTCTGGTCTCACTGTGAACACTGTGTCCAGTTCTGGTCTCACTGTGAACACTGTGTCCAGTTCTGGTCTCGCTGTGAACACTGTGTCCAGTTCTGGTCTCACTGTGCACACTGTGTCCAGTTCTGATCTCACTGTGAACACTGTGTCCCGTTCTGGTCTCACTATGAACACTGTGTCCAGTTCTGGTCTCACTGTGAACACTGTGTCCAATTCTGGTCTCACTGTGAACACTGTGTCCAGTTCTGGTCTCACTGTGACCACTGTGTCCAGTTCTGGTTTCACTGTGAACACTGTGTCCAATTCTGATCTCGCTGTAAACACTGTGTCCAGTTCTGGTCTCACTGTGAACAGTGTCCAGTTCTGGTCTCAGTGTCAACAGTGTCCAGTTCTGGTCTCACTGTGAACAGTGTCCAGTTCTGGTCTCACTGTGAACACTGTGTCCAGTTCTGGTCTCACTGTGAACACTGTGTCCAGTTCTGGTCTCACTGTGAACAGTGTCCAGTTCTGGTCTCAGTGTCAACAGTGTCCAGTTCTGGTCTCACTGTGAACAGTGTCCAGTTCTGGTCTCACTGTGAACACTGTGTCCCGTTCTGGTCTCACTGTGAACACTGTGTCCAGTTCTGGTCTCACTGTGAACACTGTGTCCAGTTCTGGTCTCACTGTGAACACTGTGTCCAGTTCTGGTCTCACTGTGAACACTGTGTCCAGTTCTGGTCTCACTGTGAACACTGTGTCCAGTTCTGGTCTCGCTGTGAACACTGTGTCCAGTTCTGGTCTCACTGTGAACACTGTGTCCAGTTCTGGTCTCACTGTAAACACCGTGTCCAGTTCTGGTCTCACTGTGAACACTGTGTCCCGTTCTGGTCTCACTGTGAACACTGTGTCCAGTTCTGGTCTCACTGTGAACACTGTGTCCCGTTCTGGTCTCACTGTAAACACCGTGTCCAGTTCTGGTCTCACTGTGAACACTGTGTCCAGTTCTGGTCTTGCTGTGAACACTGTGTCCCGTTCTGGTCTCACTGTGAACACTGTGTCCCGTTCTGGTCTCACTGTAAACACCGTGTCCAGTTCTGGTCTCACTGTGAACACTGTGTCCAGTTCTGGTCTTGCTGTGAACACTGTGTCCCGTTCTGGTCTCACTGTGAACACTGTGTCCAGTTCTGGTCTTGCTGTGAACACTGTGTCCAGTTCTGGTCACTCTCACTGTAAACACCGTGTCCAGTTCTGGTTTCACTGTGAACACTGTGTCCAGTTCTGGTCTCACTGTGAACACCGTGTCCAGTTCTGGTCTCACTGTGAACACTGTGTCCAATTCTGATCTCACTGTGAACACTGTGTCCAGTTCTGGTCACTCTCACTGTGAACACTGTGTCCCGTTCTGGTCTCACTGTGAACACTGTGTCCAGTTCTGGGCTCACTGTGAACACCGTGTCCAGTTCTGGTCTCACTGTGAACACTGTGTCCAATTCTGATCTCACTGTGAACACTGTGTCCAGTTCTGGTCTCACTGTGAACACTGTGTCCCGTTCTGGTCTCACTGTGAACACTGTGTCCAGTTCTGGGCTCACTGTCAACAGTGTCCAGTTCTGGTCTCACTGTCAACAGTGTCCAGTTCTGGTCTCACTGTGAACAGTGTCCAGTTCTGGTCTCACTGTGAACACTGTGTCCCGTTCTGGTCTCACTGTGAACAGTGTGTCCAGTTCTGGTCTCACTGTGAACACTGTGTCCAGTTCTGGTCTCACTGTGAACACTGTGTCCAGTTCTGGTCTCACTGTGAACACTGTGTCCAGTTCTGGTCTCACTGTGAACACTGTGTCCAGTTCTGGTCTCACTGTGAACACTGTGTCCAGTTCTGGTCTCACTGTGAACACTGTCCAGTTCTGGTCTCACTGTGAACACAGTGTCCAATTCTGATCTCACTGTGAACACCGTGTCCAGTTCTGGTCTCACTGTGAACACTGTGTCCAGTTCTGGTCTCACTGAGAACACTGTGTCCAGTTCTGGTCTCACTCTGAACACTGTGTCCAATTCTGGTCTCACTGTGAACACTGTGTCCCGTTCAGATCTCACTGTGAACACTGTGTCCAGTTCTGGTCCAGCGTCCCGGATGGCTTCATCTGCAGAAAGTGCACCCAACTGCAGCTCCTCACAGACCGCATGGTTCGGTTGGAGCAGCAATTGGATGCACTTAGGAGCATGCAGGTGGCGGAAAGCGTCATAGATCGCAGTTATGTAACTGTGGTCACACCCAAGGTGCAGGCACCGAAATGGGTGACCACCAGAAAGGGCAGGCAGTCAGTGCAGGAATCCCCTGTGGTTGTCCCCCTCTCGAACAGATATACCCCTTTGGATACTGTCGGGGGGGATAGCCTATCAGGGGAAAACAGCAGCAGCCAGAGCAGTGGCACCACGGCTGGCTCTGATGTTCAGAAGGGAGGGTCAAAGCGCAGAAGAGTAATAGTAATAGGGGACTCTATAGTCAGGGGCACAGATAGGCGCTTCTGTGGACGTGAAAGAGACTCCAGGATGGTATGTTGCCTCCCTGGTGCCAGGGTCCAGGATGTCTCCGAACGGGTAGAGGGAATCCTGAAGGGGGAGGGCAAACAGGCAGAGGTCGTTGTACATATTGGTACTAACGACATAGGCAGGAAGGGGCATGAGGTCCTGCAGCAGGAGTTCAGGGAGCTAGGCAGAAAATTAAAAGACAGGACCTCGAGCGTTGTAATCTCGGGATTACTCCCTGTGCCACGTGCCAGTGAGGCTAGAAATAGGAAGATAGAGCAGACAAACACGTGGCTAAACAGCTGGTGTAGGAGGGAGGGTTTCCGTTATCTGGACCACTGGGAGCTCTTCCGGGGCAGGTGTGACCTGTATAAGAAGGACGGGTTGCATCTAAACCGGAGAGGCATAAATATCCTGGCCGCGAGGTTTGCTAGTGTCACACGGGAGGGTTTAAACTAGTATGGCAGGGGGGTGGGCACGGGAGCAATAGGTCAGAAGGTGAGAGCATTGAGGGAGAACTAGGGAATAGGGACAGTGTGGCTCTGAGGCAGAGCAGACGGGGAGAAGTTGCTGAACACAGCGGGTCTGGTGGCCTGAAGTGCATATGTTTTAATGCAAGGAGCATTACGGGTAAGGCAGATGAACTTAGAGCTTGGAGTACTACTTGGAACTATGATGTTGTTGCCATTACAGAGACCTGGTTGAGGGAAGGGCAGGATTGGCAGCTAAACGTTCCAGGATTTAGATGTTTCAGGCGGGATAGAGGGGGATGTAAAAGGGGAGGCGGAGTTGCGCTACTTGTTCGGGAGAATATCACAGCTATACTGCGAGAGGACACCTCCGAGGGCAGTGAGGCTATATGGGTAGAAATCAGGAATAAGAAGGGTGCAGTCACAATGTTGGGGGTATACTACAGGCCTCCCAACAGCCAGCGGGAGATGGAGGAGCAGATAGGTAGACAGATTTTGGAAAAGAGTAAAAACAACAGGGTTGTGGTGATGGGAGACTTCAACTTCCCCAATATTGACTGGGACTCACTTAGTGCCAGGGGCTTAGACGGGGCGGAGTTTGTAAGGAGCATCCAGGAGGGCTTCTTAAAACAATATGTAAACAGTCCAACTAGGGAAGGGGCGGTACTGGACCTGGTATTGGGGAATGAGCCCGGCCAGGTGGTAGATGTTTCATTAGGGAAGCATTTCGGTAACAGTGACCACAATTCAGTAAGTTTTAAAGTACTGGTGGACAAGGATAAGAGTGGTCCGAGGATGAATGTGCTAAATTGGGGGAAGGCTAATTATAACAATATTAGGCGGGAACTGAAGAACATAGATTGGGGGCGGATGTTTGAGGGCAAATCAACATCTGACATGTGGGAGGCTTTCAAGTGTCAGTTGAAAGGAATACAGGACAGGCATGTTCCTGTGAGGAAGAAAGATAAATACAGCAATTTTCGGGAACCTTGGATGACGAGTGATATTGTAGGCCTCGTCAAAAAGAAAGAGGAGGCATTTGTCAGGGCTAAAAGGCTGGGAACAGACGAAGCCTGTGTGGCATATAAGGAAAGTAGGAAGGAACTTAAGCAAGGAGTCAGGAGGGCTAGAAGGGGTCATGAAAAGTCATTGGCAAATAGGGTTAAGGAAAATCCCAAGGCTTTTTACACGTACATAAAAAGCAAGAGGGTAGCCAGGGAAAGGGTTGGCCCACTGAAGGATAGGCAAGGGAATCTATGTGTGGAGCCAGAGGAAATGGGCGAGGTACTAAATGAATACTTTGCATCAGTATTCACCAAAGAGAAGGAATTGGTAGATGTTGAGTCTGGAGAAGGGGGTGTAGATAGCCTGGGTCACATTGTGATCCAAAAAGACGAGGTGTTGGGTGTCTTAAAAAATATTAAGGTAGATAAGTCCCCAGGGCCGGATGGGATCTACCCCAGAATACTGAAGGAGGCTGGAGAGGAAATTGCTGAGGCCTTGACAGAAATCTTTGGATCCTCGCTGTCTTCAGGTGATGTCCCGGAGGACTGGAGAATAGCCAATGTTGTTCCTCTGTTTAAGAAGGGTAGCTAGGATAATCCCGGGAACTACAGGCCGGTGAGCCTTACTTCAGTGGTAGGGAAATTACTGGAGAGAATTCTTCGAGACAGGATCTACTCCCATTTGGAAGCAAATGGACGTATTAGTGAGAGGCAGCACGGTTTTGTGAAGGGAAGGTCGTGTCTCACTAACTTGATAGAGTTTTTCGAGGAGGTCACTAAGATGATTGATGCAGGTAGGGCAGTAGATGTTGTCTATATGGACTTCAGTAAGGCCTTTGACAAGGTCCCTCATGGTAGACTAGTACAAAAGGTGAAGTCACACGGGATCAGGGGTGAACTGGCAAGGTGGATACAGAACTGGCTAGGCCATAGAAGGCAGAGGGTAGCAATGGAGGGATGCTTTTCTCATTGGAGGGCTGTGACCAGTGGTGTTCCACAGGGATCAGTGCTGGGACCTTTGCTCTTTGTAGTATATATAAATGATTTGGAGGAAAATGTAACTGGTCTGATTAGTAAGTTTGCAGACGACACAAAGGTTGGTGGAATTGCGGATAGCGATGAGGACTGTCTGAGGATACAGCAGGATTTAGATTGTCTGGAGACTTGGGCGGAGAGATGGCAGATGGAGTTTAATCCGGACAAATGTGAGGTAATGCATTTTGGAAGGGCTAATGCAGGTAGGGAATATACAGTGAATGGTAGAACCCTCAAGAGTATTGAAAGTCAAAGAGATCTAGGAGTACAGGTCCATAGGTCATTGAAAGGGGCAACACAGGTGGAGAAGGTAGTCAAGAAGGCATACGGCATGCTTGCCTTCATTGGCCGGGGCATTGAGTATAAGAATTGGCAAGTCATGTTGCAGCTGTATAGAACCTTAGTTAGGCCACACTTGGAGTATAGTGTTCAATTCTGGTCGCCACACTACCAGAAGGATGTGGAGGCTTTAGAGAGGGTGCAGAAGAGATTTACCAGAATGTTGCCTGGTATGGAGGGCATAAGCTATGAGGAGCGATTGAATAAACTCGGTTTGTTCTCACTGGAACGAAGGAGGTTGAGGGGCGACCTGATAGAGGTATACAAAATTATGAGGGGCATAGACAGAGTGGATAGTCAGAGGCTTTTCCCCGGGGTAGAGGGGTCAATTACTAGGGGGCATAGGTTTAAGGTGAGAGGGGCAAAGTTTAGAGTAGATGTACGAGGCAAGTTTTTTACGCAGAGGGTAGTGGGTGCCTGGAACTCACTACCGGAGGAGGTAGTGGAAGCAGGGACGATAGGGACATTTAAGGGGCATCTTGACAAATATATGAATAGGATGGGAATAGAAGGAAACGGACCCAGGAAGTGTAGAAGATTGTAGTTTAGTCGGGCAGTATGGTCGGCACGGGCTTGGAGGGCCGAAGGGCCTGTTCCTGTGCTGTACATTTCTTTGTTCTTTGTTCTTTGTTGGTCACTCTCACTGTGAACACTGTGTCCAGTTCTGGTCTCACTGTGAACACTGTGTCCAGTTCTGGTCTCACTGTGAACACTGTGTCCAGTTCTGGTCTCGCTGTGAACACTGTGTCCAATTCTGATCTTACTGTGAACACTGTGTCCAGTTCTGATCTCACTGTGAACACTGTGTCCCGTTCTGGTCACTCTCACTGTGAACACTGTGTCCAGTTCTGGTCTCACTGTGAACACTGTGTCCAGTTCTGATCTCACTGTGAACACTGTGTCCCGTTCTGGTCACTCTCACTGTGAACACTGTGTCCAGTTCTGATCTCACTGTGAACACTGTGTCCCGTTCTGGTCACTCTCACTGTGAACACTGTGTCCAGTTCTGGTCTCACTGTGAACACTGTGTCCAGTTCTGGTCTCACTATGAACACTGTGTCCAGTTCTGGTCTCACTGTGAACACTGTGTCCCGTTCTGGTCTCACTGTGAACACTGTGTCCAGTTCTGGTCTCACTGTGAACACTGTGTCCAGTTCTGGTCCCACTGTGAACACTGTGTCCAGTTCTGGTCTCACTGTGAACAGTGTCCAGTTCTGGTCTCACTGTGAACACCGTGTCCAGTTCTGGTCTCACTGTGACCACCAGGATGTTGATTGTTGGGGATTCAGCAATGGTAATGCCATTGAATGGTATTAACGGGGATTTTCACAGTAACTTCATTGCAGTGTTAATGTAAGCCCACTAATAAAGATTATTATTATTATGAATGTCAAGGGGTGGTGGTTAGAACCTCTCTTGTAGGAGTTTGTCATTGCCTGGCACTTGTTTGGTGCGACAGTGACCAGATTCAAAGGTATTTACTTGCTGCTTTGACACATCCATAGATCATGAAAGGTGCTATTTGAATTGAAGTCTTTTCTTGTTTGTATATTATCCGTCAGTCTCTTGTTTGAAAAAAGGGCTTGTCAAATATTTTAGCTTTGCACTCATCAGGATATCAATTTGGGGGGGGGGAGCAATTCATTGTGTAAGCGTGGTCCTAATAGTCCTTGAACTTTGGTTGGCCAGGCCTTTTTGAGTCATTGCATGGATCTGCAGGAGGCCAAACTCGGTAAGGAAGGAAGATTTCCTTCCTTGAAGGACATTACTGATGGATTTGAAGATTTTCATGTCCACGGAAATTCATTTTCAATTCCAGATTGATTGACTGTTTAAATTCCATCTACTGCCCTGGTGGGATTTGAGCCCATGTCCGCAGTGCGTTAGCCTGGGCCTTGGGATGCTGGGCCAGTGACATAGCCCCTGAGTTCATGCATCACGTTTGAAGCTGAACATTTTTACCTATTCTCCTTATTTCTGAGCATCCATAGAGATTCTGTCCTGAGACTCATGGCATTCAGGGTGATGGGATAATGTGGGAACATTTTGTGGAGGACGGTAATCGGCCATGGTGTGGTTTGAATGGTGGAGCAGGTTCAAGACCCACCCCTGCTCCTAGTTCCTACCTTACCTCAATCCCCAGGTCCTCCATTCACTTTGGAACTGTTAAAGAGAGTAACATTTATTCACAGTATCCAGTCACCATACACCTTTTTCTCCTGAAAAGGTTTTACCAGGAATGTTCAGTTCAAGAACTGCGTGTTCTTGATAAGTATGTATCGGTCAGGCAGGGAGGAAGGTGCCGAGCGAGGGAACCATGGTTTACCAAAGAAGTGGAATCTCTTGTTAAGAGGAAGAAGGAGGCCTATGTGAAGATGAGGTGTGAAGTTTCAGTTGGGGCGATTGATAGTTACAAGGTAGCGAGGAAGGATCTAAAGAGAGAGCTAAGACGAGCAAGGAGGGGACATGAGAAGTATTTGGCAGGTAGGATCAAGGAAAACCCAAAAGCTTTCTATAGGTATGTCAGGAATAAGCGAATGACTAGGGAAAGAGTAGGACCAGTCAAGGACAGGGATGGGAAGTTGTGTGTAGAGTCTGAAGAGATAGGCGAGATACTAAATGAATATTTTTCGTCAGTATTCACTCAGGAAAAAGATAATGTTGTGGAGGAGAATGCTGAGCTCCAGGTAAATAGATTAGATGGCATTGAGGTACGTAGGGAAGAGGTGTTGGCAATTCTGGACAGGCTGAAAATAGATAAGTCCCCGGGACCTGATGGGATTTATCCTAGGATTCTCTGGGAGGCCAGGGAAGAGATTGCTGGACCATTGGCTTTGATTTTTATGTCATCATTGGCTACAGGAATAGTGCCAGAGGACTGGAGGATAGCAAATGTGGTCCCTTTGTTCAAAAAGGGGAGCAGAGACAACCCCGGCAACTATAGACCGGTGAGCCTCACGTCTGTAGTGGGTAAAGTCTTGGAGGGGATTATAAGAGACAAGATTTATAATCATCTAGATAGGAATAATATGATCAGGGATAGTCAGCATGGCTTTGTGAAGGGTAGGTCATGCCTCACAAACCTTATCGAGTTCTTTGAGAAGGTGACTGAACAGGTAGACGAGGGTAGAGCAGTTGATGTGGTGTATATGGATTTCAGCAAAGCGTTTGATAAGGTTCCCCACAGTAGGCTATTGCAGAAAATACGGAGGCTGGGGATTGAGGGTGATTTAGAGATGTGGATCAGAAATTGGCTAGCTGAAAGAAGACAGAGGGTGGTGGTTGATGGGAAATGTTCAGAATGGAGTTCAGTCACAAGTGGAGTACCACAAGGATCTGTTCTGGGGCCGTTGCTGTTTGTCATTTTTATCAATGACCTAGAGGAAGGCGCAGAAGGGTGGGTGAGTAAATTTGCAGACGATACTAAAGTCGGTGGTGTTGTCGATAGTGTGGAAGGATGTAGCAGGTTACAGAGGGATATAGATAAGCTGCAGTGCTGGGCTGAGAGGTGGCAAATGGAGTTTAATGTACAGAAGTGTGAGGTGATTCACTTTGGAAGGAATAACAGGAATGTGGAATATTTGGCTAATGGAAAAGTTCTTGAAAGTGTGGATGAGCAGAGGGATCTAGGTGTCCATGTACATAGATCCCTGAAAGTTGCCACCCAGGTTGATAGGGTGGTGAAGAAGGCCTATGGAGTGTTGGCCTTTATTGGTAGAGGGATTGAGTTCCGGAGTCAGGAGGTCATGTTGCAGCTGTACAGAACTCTGGTACGGCCGCATTTGGAGTATTGCGTATTCTGGTCACCGCATTATAGGAAGGACGTGGAGGCTTTGGAGCGGGTGCAGAGGAGATTTACCAGGATGTTGCCTGGTATGGAGGGAAAATCTTATGAGGAAAGGCTGATGGACTCGAGGTTGTTTTCGTTGGAGAGAAGAAGGTTAAGAGGAGACTTAATAGAGGCATACAAAATGATTAGGGGGCTGGATAGGGTGGACAGTGACAGCCTTCTCCCGCGGATGGAAATGGCTGGCACGAGGGGACATAACTTTAAACTGAGGGGTAATAGATATAGGACAGAGGTCAGAGGTAGGTTCTTTACGCAAAGAGTGGTGAAGCCGTGGAATGCCCTACCTGCTACAGTAGTGAACTCGCCAACATTGAGGGCATTTAAAAGTTTATTGGATAAGCATATGGATGATAATGGCATAGTGTAGGTTAGATGGCTTTTGTTTCGGTGCAACATCGTGGGCCGAAGGGCCTGTACTGCGCTGTATTGTTCTATGTTCTATCGTATCTAAAGGTAAATCGCTTGTATCACCTACTTCCACAGTTATTCATGCTTCTTCCATCTCGACAGCTGTGCTTCCACGCATATTGCAATCAATCCGGACTCCAAACTTTTGCAGTGTTTGTTTGATCATAACTCTGTGAATATGTATTCAGTGAATTAATATTCGGTAGCACAGTGGTTAGCACTGCTGCTTCACAGCTCCAAGGTCCCAGGTTCGATTCCCCACTGGGTCACTGTCTGTGTGGAGTCTGCACGTTCTCCCCGTGTCTGCGTGGGTTTCCTCCGGGTGCTCCGGTTTCCTCCCACAGTCCAAAGTTGTGCAGGTTAGGTGGATTGGCCGTGATAAATTGCCCCCTAGTGTCCAAAAAGGTTGGGTGGGGTTACTGGGCTACGGGGATAGGGTGGAGGTGTGGGCTTAAGTAAGGTGCTCTTTCCAAGGGCCAGTGCAGACTCGATGGGCCGAATGGTCTCTTTCTGCACTGTAAATTCAATGAATCTATGAATTGTGCGCCAATACTAAACCCTTTACCCTCCTAATGCCCCTTGTCCTAATCAGCTACATTGAAAGTAATTTTCCAGATTTACCTTTAGCATCTGTTTATAAACTTGTCCACTTTTGCTGGATCATGTTTCTATTATCTCAAGGCTGTCAAACCCACGACTCTGATCTTTTCCCACATCGAAGGATCTTGTGTCCTCCCACTGACCCCAAGCCATCACTGTTTCCCCTGTCTCAGTGAGTTGTGCTGGACACTGAACTCTCAGTGAGACCTGACCAGAACATTCCGTAGCTTCAGTGGAACTCCCTCCCACTCACACGTTACCGGCTCTGCCGAAACATGGTTCTTTTTGCTTTGATTGCTGCTCTGCATCGATTGGGCGTTTTGTGCATTGAACGGATTAAGTCTGCCAGGTCCATTTCAGCACCTTCCAGTGACGATGTGCGCAGACTATCTTGCACCCGATGTGCATTATTTTGTATTTGTTTGTTGAAGTTTATTTTGTCCTGCTTTCTGTATTGGTTATGATCTGCCCCCTCTGGTAAATGACAGTCCTGTTGTGCTCATTTAGTATTAGACATGGATTTCTCCACCTGGTACTTTGCATTAGCTGCTCATTGCTCTGATTAGAACATACAACATACAGTGCAGAAGGAGGCCATTCGGCCCATCGAGTCTGCACCGACCCACTTAAGCCCTCACTTCCACCCTATCCCCGTAACTCAATAACCCCTCTTAACCTTTTTGGAAACTAAGGGCAATTTAGCGTGGCCAATCCACATCTTTGGACTGTGGGAGGAAACCGGAGCACCCGGAGGAAACCCACGCAGACACGGGGAGAACGTGCAGACTCCACACAGAGAGTGACCCAAGCCGGGACTCGAACCTGGGACCCTGGAGCTGTGAAGCCACAGTGCTAACCACTGTGCTACCGTGCTGTAGACAATGGATTATTCCACAATTATCTGTTTGTGTCAGATTTCTCCGGAATCAGTGTGTTGGGGCTGGATTACTTCAGGATGACTATTTCTGTTTTGTATTGTATTTTTAGTAAGGAGGAGAACAGGGGACAGAAGCAAGATAAGAGAAATGAGTTAACAATGTGACAATTTGATTTAACAGCAATAATTAAATCAGACCTCAGGAGACAGAAGGCAAACATGCATGTGGCGCACGACACGGTGAGTAATGCCTTGCTTCCAGATTTCACACAGCAGCAATGCTCATCTTTGGGTAAAATCTATTCTGTTAAATTCAGTCAAATCAAACCCCACTCTTACCACATTCTCTGTACCAATCAGCAACAGTCAAACGAGTGATTAGCGTTTATCCCACACTATCACTTGGTTACAAATTGTGTTCACTCTGTATGTATTGTGCGGCCACACAACCTTCGGTAAAGCTAAAATTAACATTGTTAAAAATGAGCGTCCTTTGTGAAGGCCGACAACACTGACTTTGAAATCTCCCATCCTTCCTCCTGAGCCATCCTGAGCCATCCATTAACAACTGTTACCCAATCAGAGGGTCATTATTGTGAGAACACTGGAAAGGTTAGAGTCACAAGAACACTTCTTGTGGTTATGTTGGGCCATTGTTGCTGCTTCAGAGTTTTAATATGTGAAGGTAACAAGGTTAGTGGGGATTGTACAGCATCAAAATTCTCCAATGTCCTTTGCAGAATCCAACACAATCTTAATGAAGGTGACAGACACTCGGCGCGGTTTAATGAAAAAGAGAGAGTCCTTTTGGGTGGGTTTAGTCGGGTGTTTCCTGGTGCTGGCAGTCCCGCTATTAAACAGGACTCTGCTTCTTTTTAAATGGCATCCCGATCCCTCGGCAACCCGGGGCCCCAATCGCCTGGGAAGACCCCCGCCCCGAGTGCCATTATGCCTTGTCCACGTTTGTGGAGACCATTGCTAAACGGCGGAAGGTCTCCGAGGCGAGGCTGTTCCATCTCGCGCCTTGGGTGAACCGAACTGCTCACTTGAATATGTAAATCTGGACCACACCCACTGAGAGCGAGAAACAGATCATGACTCCTCGCAAGATCTTGTTAGATCTCACGAGGCGTAATGAGCATCGTAAATCTCGCAAGAGGCCTCTAGTGAGATTTAATTACCTCCTCGCGTCCCAAGTGGGTCGCAATGAGGCAAGCACATTGCGATCCACTGTCTCTGTAATGGGGACTCGGTCCTTAAAGCTGTTCATATTATGCTTTCATTTTATGAGAAATAGGAAAGTTCTTGTGTGAACTTGTGAAAAGAACACTAACTCTTCCAAGGACGAATCTTTGCTCAAGCCTGTTGGGAAGGCCTGTTTGAATCCAGTTGGCTCAAAGTGACTGTTTTTGTCTGGTGTCGGCGGTAGATTTCAAACTAATGCAGAGTTGATCTACAATCCGTCATCTCCTCACCTTCAACTCTCACATCAACCGTCCCTGCAAACATTTTATGATGTGGAGATGCCGGCGTTGGACTGGGGTGAGCACAGTAAGAAGTTTTACAACACCAGCTAAAGCCCAACAGGTTTGTTTTGAATCACTAGCTTTCGGAGCGCTGCTCCTTCCTCAGGTGAATGAAGAGGCCTGTTCCAGAAACATATATATAGACAGATTCAAAGATGCCAAACAATGCTAGGAATGCGAGCATTAGCAGGTGATTAAATCTTTACAGATCCAGAGATGGGGTAACCCCAGGTTAAAGAGGTGTGAATTGTGTCAAGCCAGGACAGTTGGTAGGATTTTGCAGGCCAGATGGTGGGGGATGAATGTAATGCGACATGAATCCCAGGTCCCGGTTGAGGCCGCACTCATGTGTGCGGAACTTGGCTATAAGTTTCTGCTCGGCGATTCTGCGTTGTCGCGCGTCCTGAAGGCCGCCTTGGAGAACGCTTACCCGGAGATCAGAGGCTGAATGCCCTTGACTGCTGAAGTGTTCCCCGACTGGAAAAGAACATTCCTGCCTGGTGATTGTCGCACGATGTCCGTTCATTCGTTGTCGCAGCGTCTGCATGGTCTCGCCAATGTACCACGCTTCGGGACATCCTTTATTAACATTTTATAACATTTTATTAGTTAACTCAGAACAACATCGTCATTCTACTGGTTCAGACTGGTTACGAGTTCTTTACCTCCCTCCATCCCCTCCACCTCCCTCCATCCCCTCCACCTCCCTCCATCCCCTCCACCTCCCTCTATCCATCCCCTCCACCTCCCTCCATCCCCTCCACCTCCCTCCATCCCCTCCACCTCCCTCCATCCCCTCCACCTCCCTCCATCCCCTCCACCTCCCACCATCCCCTCCACCTCCCTCCATCCCCTCCACCTCCCACCATCCCCTCCACCTCCCTCCATCCCCTCCACCTCCCTCCATCCCCTCCACCTCCCTCCATCCCCTCCACCTCCCTCCATCCCCTCCACCTCCCTCCATCCCCTCCACCTCCCTCCATCCCCTCCACCTCCCTCCATCCTCTCCACCCCCCTCCATCCCCTCCACCTCCTTCCACCTCCCACCATCCCCCCACCTCCCTCCATCCCCTCCATCCGCTCCATCCCCTCCACCTCCCTCCATCCCCTCCACCTCCCTCCATCCCCTCCACCTCCCTCCATCCCCTCCACCTCCCTCCATCCCCTCCACCTCCCTCTATCCCCTCCACCTACCACCAACCCCCCCCAGTTCCATCCTGACATTCACTTATGTTTGGGTTCATTCTGTTGTGTCCTTGGCAGCAGTCTCCTCTCCCCCTCCCATTGACCAGGTAACAATTCCCAGAATGGCCCTAGATTTCTCAGCAGTATAGTCGACGGCACTTTCTTTCCATCCCTTCCCAATTCCATTCCGGTTTAAATCTATTCTTCTCTCGGGTAGAATGGGCGGGGTACTCCAACTGCGGACCACAAAATCGGCAAATACAATTGGACCGAGAATAGGTTCCGACGCTAAATTTGCAGCGGGTGCCGATTTGATGCTTAATCTCAATTCTCCGTCACCTCAACAGAGGCACCAATGGTTCCGGAACGCACATACAGCGCACACAATTTGCATATCATTAGTGATTCTCTGCCTCTGATTGGCTGAGTACCCCACGGTGAGGTTCACTTAGAACATAGAACATTAATGCGCAGTACAGGCCCTTTGGCCCTCGATGTTGCGCCGACCTGTGAAACCACTCTAAAGCCCATCTACACTATTCCCTTATCGTCCATATGTCTATCCAATGACCATTTAAATGCCCTTAGTGTTGGCGAGTCCACTACTGTTGCAGGCAGGACATTCCACGCCCTTACTACTCTCTGCGTAAAGAACCTACCTCTGACATCTGTCCTATATCTATCTCCCCTCAATTTAAAGCTATGTCCCCTCATGCTAGACATCACCATCCGAGGAAAAACGCTCTCACTGTCCACCCTATCTAATCCTCTGATCATCTTGTATGCCTCAATTAAGTCACCTCTTAACCTTCTTCTCTCTAACGAAAACAGCCTTAAGTCCCTCAGCCTTTCCTCATAAGATCTTCCCTCCATACCAGGCAACATCCTGGTAAATCTCCTCTGCACCCTTTCCAATGCTTCCACATCCTTCCTATAATGCGGCGACCAGAACTGTACGCAATATTCCAAATGCAGCTGCACCAGAGTGTTGTATAGCTGCAACATGACCTCATGGCTCTGAAACTCAATCCCTCTACCAATAAAAGCTAACACACCGTACGCCTTCTTAACAACCCTCTCAACCTGGGTGGCAACTTTCAGGGATCTATGTACATGGACACTGAGATCTCTCTGCTCATCCACACTGCCAAGAATCTTACCATTAGCCCAGTACTCTGTCTTCCTGTTATTCCTTCCAAAATGAATCACCTCACACTTTTCTGCATGAAACTCCATTTGCCACCTCTCAGCCCAGCGCTGCAGCTTATCTACGTCCCTCTGTAACTTGTAACATCCTTCCGCACCGTCCACAACTCCACCGACTTTAGTGTCATCTGCAAATTTACTCACCCATCCTTCTACGCCCTCCTCCAGGTCATTTAAAAAAATGACAAACAGCAGTGGCCCCAAAACAGATCCTTGTGGTACACCACTAGTAACTGGACTCCATAGAACATAGAACAATACAGCGCAGTACAGGCCCTTCGGCCCACGATGTTGCACCGAAACAAAAGCCATCTAACCTACACTATGCCATTATCATCCATATGTTTATCCAATAAACTTTTAAATGCCCTCAATGTTGGCGAGTTCACTACTGTAGCAGGTAGGGCATTCCACGGCCTCACTACTCTTTGCGTAAAGAACCTACCTCTGACCTCTGTCCTATATCTATTACCCCTCAGTTTAAAGTTATGTCCCCTCGTGCCAGCCATTTCCATCCGTGGGAGAAGGCTCTCACTGTCCACCCTATCCAACCCCCTGATCATTTTGTATGCCTCTATTAAGTCTCCTCTTAACCTTCTTCTCTCCAATGAAAACAACCTCAAGTCCATCAGCCTTTCCTCATAAGATTTTCCCTCCATACCAGGCAACATCCTGGTAAATCTCCTCTGCACCCGCTCCAAAGCCTCCACGTCCTTCCTATAATGCGGTGACCAGAACTGTACGCAATACTCCAAATGCGGCCTTACCAGAGTTCTGTACAGCTGCAACATGACCTTCCGACTCCGGAACTCAATCCCTCTACCAATAAAGGCCAACACTCCATAGGCCTTCTTCACAACCCTATCAACCTGGATGGCAACTTTCAAGGATCTATGTACATGGACACCTAGATCCCTCTGTTCATCCACACTTTCAAGAACTTTACCATTAGCCAAATATTCCGCATTCCTGTTATTCCTTCCAAAGTGAATCACCTCACACTTCTCTACATTAAACTCCATTTGCCACCTCTCAGCCCAGCTCTGCAACTTATCTATATCCCTCTGTAACCTGCTACATCCTTCCAGACTATCGACAACACCACCGACTTCAGTATCGTCTGCAAATTTACTCACCCACCCTTCTGCGCCTTCCTCTAGGTCATTGATAAAAATGACAAACAGCAACGGCCCCAGAACAGATCCTTGTGGTACTCCACTTGTGACTGTACTCCATTCTGAACATTTCCCATCAACCACCACCCTCTGTCTTCTTTCAGCTAGCCAATTTCTGATCCACATCTCTAAATCACCCTCAATCCCCAGCCTCCGTATTTTCTGCAATAGCCTACCGTGGGGAACCTTATCAAACGCTTTGCTGAAATCCATATACACCACATCAACTGCTCTACCCTCGTCTACCTGTTCAGTCACCTTCTCAAAGAACTCGATAAGGTTTGTGAGGCATGACCTACCCTTCACAAAGCCATGCTGACTATCCCTGATCATATTATTCCTATCTAGATGATTATAAATCTTGTCTCTTATAATCCCCTCCAAGACTTTACCCACTACAGACGTGAGGCTCACCGGTCTATAGTTGCCGGGGTTGTCTCTGCTCCCCTTTTTGAACAAAGGGACCACATTTGCTGTCCTCCAGTCCTCTGGCACTATTCCTGTAGCCAGTGATGCCATAAAAATCAAAGCCAAAGGTCCAGCAATCTCTTCCCTGGCCTCCCAGAGAATCCTAGGATAAATCCCATCAGGTCCCGAGGACTTATCTATTTTCAGCCTGTCCAGAATTGCCAACACCTCTTCCCTACGTACCTCAATGCCATCTATTCTATTAGCCTGGGGCTCAGCATTCTCCTCCACAACATTATCTTTTTCCTGAGTGAATACTGACGAAAAATATTCATTTAGTATCTCGCCTATCTCTTCAGACTCCACACACAATTTCCCATCCCTGTCCTTGATTGGTCCTACTCTTTCCCTAGTCATTCGCTTATTCCTGACATACCTATAGAAAGCTTTTGGGTTTTCCTTGATCCTTCCTGCCAAATACTTCTCATGTCCCCTCCTTGCTCGTCTTAGCTCTCTCTTTAGATCCATCCTCGCTACCTTGTAACTATCAATCTCCCCAACTGAAACTTCACACCTCATCTTCACATAGGCCTCCTTCTTCCTCTTAACAAGAGATTCCACTTCCTTGGTAAACCACGGTTCCCTCGCTCGACGCCTGCCTCCCTGCCTGACCGGTACATACTTATCAAGAACACGCAGTAGCTGATCCTTGAACAAGCTCCACTTATCCAGTGTGCCCAACACTTGCAGCCTTCTTCTCCACCTTATCCCCCCCAAGTCACGTCTAATGGCATCATAATTGCCCTTCCCCCAGCTATAACTCTTGCCCTGCGGTGTATACTTATCCCTTTCCATCATTAACGTAAACGTCACCGAATTGTGGTCACTGTCCCCAAAGTGCTCTCCTACCTCCAAATCCAACACCTGGCCAGGTTCATTACCCAGTCTGAACATTTCCCATCAACCACCACCCTTTGTCTTCTTCCAGCTAGCCAATTTCTGATCCAAACTGCTAAATCACCCTGAATCCCATGCTTCCGTATTTTCTGCAGTAGCCTACCGTGGGGAACCTTATAAAACGCTTTACTGAAATCCATATACACCACATCAACTGCTTTACCCTCATCCACCTGTTTGGTCACCTTCTCAAAGAACTCTATAAGGTTTGTGAGGCACGATCTACCCTTCACAAAACCATGTTGACTATCTCTAATCAAATTACTCCTTTCCAGATGATTATACATCCTATCTCTTATAAACTTTTCCAAGATTTTTCCCACAACAGAAGTAAGGCTCACTGGTCTATAGTTACCGGGGTTATCTCTACTCCCCTTCTTGAACAAGGGGACAACATTTGCTATCCTCCAATCTTCTGGTACTATTCCTGTAGACAAAGATGACTTAAAGATCAAGGCCAAAGGCTCAGCAATCTCCTCCCGAGCTTCCCAGAGAATCCTAGGATAAATCCCATCCGGCCCAGATGACTTATCTATTTTCACATTTTCCAGAATTGCTAACACCTCCTCCTTATGAACCTCAAGCCTTTCTAGTCTAGTAGCCTGTATCTCAGTATTCTCCTTGACAACATTGTCTTTTTCCTGTGTGAATACTGATGAAAAATATTCATTTAGCACCTCTCCTCTCTCCTCGGACTCCAAGCACAACTTCCCACTACTGTCCTTGACTGGCCCTACTCTTACCCGAGTCATTCTTTTATTCCTGACATATCTATAGAAAGCTTTAGGGTTATACTTGATCCTACCTGCCAAAGACTTCTCATGTCCCCTCCTGGCTCTTCTTAGCTCTCTCTTTAGGTCCTTCCTAGCTAACTTGTAACTCTCGAGCGCCCTAACTGAACCTTCATGTCTCATCTTTACATAAGTCTCCTTCTTCCTCTTGACAAGTGTTTCGACTGCTTTAGTAAATCACGGTTCCCTCACTCGACCACTTCCTCCCTGCCTGACAGGTACATACTTATCAAGGACACGCAGTAGCTGTTCCTTGAACAAGCTCCACATTTCCATTGTGCCCATCCCCTGCAGTTTTCCTCTCCATCCGATGTATCCTAAGTCGTGCCTCATTGCATCATAATTGTCTTTCCCCCAGATATAACTCTTGCCCTGCGGTATACACCTAACCCTTTCCATCACTAAAGTAAATGTAATCGAATTGTGGTCACTATCACCAAAGTGCTCACCTACCTCCAAATCTAACACCTGTCCTGGTTCATTACCCAGTACCAAATCCAATATGGCCTTGTCTCTCGTTGGCCTATCTACATACTGTGTCAGGAAACCCTCCTGCACACATTGGACAAAAACGGACCCATCTAATGTACTCGAACTATAGCGTTTCCAGTCACTATTTGGAAAGTTAAAGTCCCCCATAACAACTACCCTGTTGCTTTCGCTCCCATCCAGAATCATCTTTGCAATCCTTTCCTCTACATCTCTGGAACTTTTCGGAGGCCTATAGAAAACCCCTAACAGGGTGACCTCTCCTTTCCTGTTTCTAACCTCAGCCCATACTACCTCAGTAGACGAGTCCTCATCAAACGTCCTTTCTGCCACCGTAATACTGTCCTTGACTAACAATGCCACCCCTCCCCCTCTTTTACCACCTGAGCTTACTGAAATATCTAAACCCCGGCACCTGCAACAACCATTCCTGTCCCTGCTCTATCCATGTCTCCGAAATGGCCACAACATCGAAGTCCCAGGTACCAACCCATGCCGCAAGTTCACCCACCTTATTCCGGATGCTCCTGGCATTGAAGAAGACACACTTTAAACCACCTTCCTGCCTGCCGGTACACTCCTGCAACTTTGAAACCTTACTCATGGCCTCACTACTCTCAACCTCCTGTATACTGGAGCTACAATTCAGGTTCCCAAGCCCCTGCTGAACTAGTTTAAACCCTCCCGAAGAGCATTAGCAAATTTCCCCCCCAGGATATTGGTACCCCTCTGGTCCAGGTGTAGACCATCCCGTTTGTAGAGGTCCCACTGACCCCAGAATGAGCCCCAATTATCCAGAAATCTGAAACTCTCCCTCCTGCACCATCCCTGTAGCCACGCGTTCAACTCCTCTCTTTCCCTATTCCTCATCTCGCTATCACGTGGCACGGGTAACAACCCAGAGATAATAACTCTGTTTGTCCTAGATCTAAGTTTCCACCCTAGCTCCCTGAATTCCTGCCTTACATCCCCATCCCTTTTCCTACCTATGTCGTAGGTACCTATGTGGACCACGACTTGGGGCTGCTCCCCCTCCCCCTTAAGGATCCCGAAAACACGATCCGAGACATCACGCACCCTGGCACCTGGGAGGCAACACACCAACCGCGAGTCTCTCTCGTTCCCACAGAATCTCCTATCTATCCCCCTAACTATGGAGTCTCCAATGTCTAATGCTCTACTCCTCTCCCCCCTTCCCTTCTGAGCAACAGGGACAGACTCTGTGCCAGAGACCTGTACCCCATGGCTTAACCCTGGTAAATCCCCCCCCCCAACAGTATCCATAGCGATATACTTGTTACTAAGGGGAACGGCCTCAGGGGATCCCTGTACTGACTGCTTCCTCCCAGCCCCTCTCACCGTCACCCATCTATCTTTACAAAGAACAAAGAAATGTACAGCACAGGAACAGGCCCTTCGGCCCTCCAAGCCCGTGCCGACCATACTGCCCGACTAAACTACAATCTTCTACACTTCCTGGGTCCGTATCCTTCTATTCCCATCCTATTCTTATATTTGTCAAGATGCCCCTTAAATGTCCCTATCGTCCCTGCTTCCACTACCTCCTCCGGCAGCGAGTTCCAGGTACCCACTACCCTCTGCGTAAAAAACTTGCCTCGTACATCTACTCTAAACCTTGCCCCTCTCACCTTAAACCTATGCCCCCTAGTAATTGACCCCTCTACCCTGGGGAAAAGCCTCTGACTATCCACTCTGTCTATGCCCCTCATAATTTTGTATACCTCTATCAGGTCGCCCCTCAACCTCCTTTGTTCCAGTGAGAACAAACCAAGTTTATTCAACCACTCCTCATAGCTTATGCCCTCCATACCAGGCAACATTCTGGTAAATCTCTTCTGCACCCTCTCTAAAGCCTCCACATCCTTCTGGTAGTGTGGCGACCAGAATTGAACACTATACTCCAAGTGTGGCCTAACTAAGGTTCTATACAGCTGCAACATGACTTGCCAATTCTTATACTCAATGCCCCGGCCAATGAAGGCAAGCATGCCGTATGCCTTCTTGACTACCTTCTCCACCTGTGTTGCCCCTTTCAATGACCTGTGGACCTGTACTCCTAGATCTCTTTGACTTTCAATACTCTTGAGGGTTCTACCATTCACTGTATATTCCCTACCTGCATTAGACCTTCCAAAATGCATTACCTCACATTTGTCCGGATTAAACTCCATCTGCCATCTCTCCGCCCAAGTCTCCAGACAATCTAAATCCTGCTGTATCCTCAGACAGTCCTCATCGCTATCCGCAATTCCACCAACCTTTGTGTCGTCTGCAAACTTACTAATCAGACCAGTTACATTTTCCTCCAAATCATTTATATATACTACAAAGAGCAAAGGTCCCAGCACTGATCCCTGTGGAACACCACTGGTCACAGCCCTCCAATTAGAAAAGCATCCCTCCATTGCTACCCTCTGCCTTCTATGGCCTAGCCAGTTCTGTATCCACCTTGCCAGTTCACCCCTGATCCCGTGTGACTTCACCTTTTGTACTAGTCTACCATGAGGGACCTTGTCAAAGGCCTTACTGAAGTCCATATAGACAACATCTACTGCCCTACCTGCATCAATCATCTTAGTGACCTCCTCGAAAAACTCTATCAAGTTAGTGAGACACGACCTCCCCTTCACAAAACCGTGCTGCCTCTCACTAATACGTCCATTTGCTTCCAAATGGGAGTAGATCCTGTCTCTAAGAATTCTCTCCAGTAATTTCCCTACCACTGACGTAAGGCTCACCGGCCTGTAGTTCCCGGGATTATCCTTGCTACCCTTCTTAAACAGAGGAACAACATTGGCTATTCTCCAGTCCTCCGGGACATCCCCTGAAGACAGCGAGGATCCAAAGATTTCTGTCAAGGCCTCAGCAATTTCCTCTCCAGCCTCCTTCAGTATTCTGGGGTAGATCCCATCAGGCCCTGGGGACTTATCTACCTTAATATTTTTTAAGACACCCAACACCTCGTCTTTTTGGATCACAATGTGACCCAGGCTATCTACACCCCCTTCTCCAGACTCAACATCTACCAATTCCTTCTCTTTGGTGAATACTGATGCAAAGTATTCATATGGATGATAATGGTATAGTGTAGGTTAGATGGCTTTTGTTTCGGTGCAACATCGTGGGCCGAAGGGCCTGTACTGCGCTGTATTGTTCTATGTTCTATGTTCTATGTTCTAGTACCTCGCCCATTTCCTCTGGCTCCACACATAGATTCCCTTGCCTATCCTTCAGTGGGCCAACCCTTTCCCTGGCTACCCTCTTGCTTTTTATGTACGTGTAAAAAGCCTTGGGATTTTCCTTAACCCTATTTGCTAATGACTTTTCGTGACCCCTTCTAGCCCTCCTGACTCCTTGCTTAAGTTCCTTCCTACTTTCCTTATATGCCACACAGGCTTCGTCTGTTCCCAGCCTTTTAGCCCTGACAAATGCCTCCTTTTTCTTTTTGGCGAGGCCTACAATATCACTCGTCATCCAAGGTTCTCGAAAATTGCCGTATTTATCTTTCTTCCTCACAGGAACATGCCGGTCCTGTATTCCTTTCAACTGACACTTGAAAGCCTCCCACATGTCAGATGTTGATTTGCCCTCAAACATCCGCCCCCAATCTATGTTCTTCAGTTCCCGCCTACTCTTCAGAGTAACTACATCTATAACCACCTCTGCCTCCTGAATGATCCGAAGTTCATCCAACTCCAGCTCCAGTTCCCTAACGCGGTTTCTGAGGAGCTGGAGATGGGTGCACTTCCCACAGATGAAATCAGCAGAGACACTGACGGCGTCCCTCATCTCAAACATTCTGCAGGAGGAACATTGCACTCCCTTACCTGCCATCCCCCCTAGATAAAAAAAAAAGAAAGAGATTTCCTGTTATTCACTCCCCTTCCCACTCCCACCGGAAAACCGGCGAGAATCACTCCAAACTTTTTCCTCGAAAGTCCGGGATGATTCCCTCGTTTTCCAGGGGACCAGTAGGACCCCGGCGTGCGTCCCGCAGCTCTGGCTGACAGCTGTACAGACTGCGTGGCTGCGCATAGCGCCCCACCTCGGCGTGAGCGCCGCCGACATGGCGGAGCCACACAGCGGGCCCGCGCGGAGGAAGATAGCTCGCTCCCGGATCGCGATGGCCCACCGATCGGTGGCCACCGATCGCAGGCCTGCTGGTCGTCGAGCCCCCCCCTCCCAGCCCCCCGGTGTCCGATCCCAAAACCCCCCCCACCATAACGCCCACATCAGCCGCGACTCCGAATTCCCGCTGGGTGGAACCACATTAGAACCATGCCGGCGGGACTCGGCGGGCACTCGGCCCTTCGAGCGCGGAGAATCGGGGGAGGAGTGGCCTTTTCCAATGGCCCCCGACCCGCGCCACTTCGATCGTGCCGGCATGGGAGCCTATTTTGGGTAATTCCCTGCCCTCGCGCCGAGCAGGATTTCGGCTCAGAGGGTCGGAGAATCCCACCCCACTACTTTCAGCATCTGTCTGCATGAAGTTGTGACTGAAACGGCTCTTTTGAGTAAAATGTCAGCAAATATTAAAGTTCAAACTCAGTCAGTGTTGGATCTGAATGGATGTTTTCAGAGGGCAAATCTACCAGACACCTTTCAACCAATTCCTCCAATAGGCCTCAGTTGTATAACTCAGGGTGCCGAGTCTGGAAGTTAAGTGGACCCAGCCACCAGGTTATTAATTTAATTCCATCCACTGCTGACACTGGTGTGGGACCCATGGTGTTTCACGACCGGCAAATCGGTGCGACCCCCTCACCGATTCCGGTACCGGTGAGGGTCGAGCACCGGCATTGAGTGATTGCGCTCGGATTGCGCAGGAAACGGCCGGAGAATGGCCATGTCCCGGGTCGTGCATGCGCTCGCCGACCATCTGCAGCAGTCACACCGTACAACATGGCGCCGGCCATGCGCGTAACCTAACCCGCAAACCGTGACCCCCTGGCCACCCCCTCCAGTCCCCCCATCCAGCAGCATGGATCCCGGCCGAGTGTGGTGGCGCTGGACTCAGTCCGCAGCCGGCACGCCGGGTTCCCGCATGGTTGGGACCACACGTGGTCCGCACCGTCAGGTACTCGGGCCATCGGGGGCAGAGCATCGCAGGTGGGCCGGCCGGTTATGCGCCAACACCATTGAAACGGCGCGCGCCGCACGACGACCCCAGCTCGGAGGGGCCGGGACATGGCGGATCGCCGTCAAGCCGGCCCCGGCCCCGATTTTGGTGCGAAAATCCATTCTCTGCCCCATTGCCGAACACGATTTCGGTGTCAGGCTATGGAGAATCGAGCCCACAATGTTCCCAAAATAACCCAACGAAACCAACAGCTGATGCCCTAATCAGGTTGCAGCGGAGAATGTTGGGCCCAGTTAAACTGTGCAGTTTTGTGAAGAGCTTTTAACAGTTTTTTTAAATGTGTTTATCAGATAAATGTTTTTTCTGTTTCTCCTGAATCAGTGAATTAATGTCTGTGTAGTTTGGATCAGCTGTGGGTTTTAGTCATGAGAATCTGACCGGTCTGTCGCTCGCACTGTCGGGCTCTCAGTAACCCGAGTTTCACAGTTCACAATGAATTGCGCGGTGACTCTGGCACCATTCAGCAATGTCGTGCTCAGATATTTGGTGGTGGTTGTTTGTGTTGGGTGATGTGGTCGGGTGCATGACTTGTGTAGGCAGCTCGAGTAGAGCAGCAGTACTGACTGTCAATTATGTTCGATCATTAATGTCTAATGATGTGTAGCGTGTGTATTACAGAGCGTAGGAGCTAATCACCTTCTCGACTATGGGTCTACAGCTGCCACAATATCCTCATTCATCTTGCCTCGTCGCTTCTTGTCGTCAGAGGTAGGAATTAGAATCAGCTTTCGCATGATGGTTGACTTCAGCTTTGAGTCATCTGTTCTAACTGGCCACAGTAACCAACAGCATGAAGCAATACTGAGGCAGTGTCAGGAGTACACAAACTCCCTCTGGAGCTGTTCAAGAAGGCAGCTCACCATCATCTCCTGGAGGGCAATTCAGGATGAGCAATAAATGCCGGCCAGGCAGCGATGCCACATCCTGGGAATCAATTTTTAAAACCTCATGTTTGCCAGTATATTTAGTTGGTGTAGATCTCAGTCTCTACAGCAGAGTGAGAGATTGGCTATATTGTCTGTGTGTGTGTGTTGGCTTATCTCAGTTTGATTCACACATTGTATGGAAAGTATCTTTGCTGACTTAACCCACTCTGCCTGCATAAGTATCTCTGCCTGAGAGGAAATCGATAGGATTTATTTTATAGTAATCAATAGTAATTAGTTTCTGTGTTTATTTGTTCTTATGTCCTTGTTACTGCCACAGCCTGCCATTCAGTATGAATTAGAGCAGTGAGCAGTGAAAGGAGCATTGTTTCCCATCATTATTCACATACCGGCTCACCAAAGATGCCAAATGTGATGGTTTTTATAGCGATTTTTACATAAAATGTCCCTTTCAAAGCAGATTGGTGTCATTATAAAAGTTCAGCAACAGGTATCATTGTGTTACTGTACGCACACTCCTTTCAATTGAAACCTAGCATAGAAATAAAGTCCTTTGTAACTTGATAAGCCAGTGTACATCAAATTCAAAATCATGCATTACATTCAAGGCTGGTTCCACTTCTGAAAAGACCCTTTGTACACAAGGATCTTGGGCAGGACGCTCCGTCTCCGGGAAGCCCAGAATGCCTTCCCCGATGGGACGCAGAATCGGGCATCAGGGCGAAATCGGGATCACACCAGGTGCCGACCTGAACGCCATTCTCCGATCCCTCGCTGGCAGCGTGAATGACAGCGGGAGCGTGGAAATACATGCAAATGGATTGTAATGGACTGAGTGGGGTATCTCGGGGATGGGTGTTGGGGACGGACTGAGTGGGGTATCTCGGGGATGGGTGTTGGGGACGGACTGAGTGGGGTCTCTCGGGGATCAGTATTGGGGACGGACTGAGTGGGCTATCTCGGGGATGGGTGTTGGGGACGGACTGAGTGGGGTATCTCGGGGATGGGTGTTGGGGACGGACTGAGTGGGTATCTCGGGGTTGGGTGTTGGGGACGGACTGAGTGGGGTATCTCGGGGATGGGTGTTGGGGACGGACTGAGTGGGGTATCTCGGGGATGGGTGTTGGGGACGGACTGAGTGGGTATCTCGGGGTTGGGTGTTGGGGACGGACTGAGTGGGGTATCTCGGGGATGGGTGTTGGGGACAGACTGAGTGGGGTATCTCGGGAATGGGTGTTGGGGACGGACTGAGTGGGGTATCTCGGGGATCAGTATTGGGGACGGACTGAGTGGGTATCTCGGGGATGGGTGTTGGGGACGGACTGAGTGGGGTATCTCGGGGATGGGTGTTGGGGACGGACTGAGTGGGGTATCTCGGGGATGGGTGTTGGGGACGGACTGAGTGGGGTATCTCGGGAATGGGTGTTGGGGACGGACTGAGTGGGGTATCTCGGGGATCAGTATTGGGGACGGACTGAGTGGGGTATCTCGGGGATGGGTGTTGCGGACGGACTGAGTGGGGTATCTCGGGGATGGGTGTTGGGGACGGACTGAGTGGGCTATCTCGGGGATGGGTGTTGGGGACGGACTGAGTGGGGTATCTCGGGGATGGGTGTTGGGGACGGACTGAGTGGGGTATCTCGGGGTTGGGTGTTGGGGACGGACTGAGTGGGGTATCTCGGGGATGGGTGTTGGGGACGGACTGAGTGGGCTATCTCGGGGATGGGTGTTGGGGATGGACTGAGTGGGGTATCTCGGGGATGGGTGTTGGGGACGGACTGAGTGGGGTATCTCGGGGTTGGGTGTTGGGGATGGACTGAGTGGGGTATCTCGGGGATGGGTGTTGGGGACGGACAGACTGAGTGGGGTATCTCGGGGATGGGTGTTGGGGATGGACGGACTATAAGACCATAAGACATAGGAGTGGAAGTAAGGCCATTTGGCCCATCGAGTCCACTCCACCATTCCATCATGGCTGATTTCAACTCCATTTAGAACATCGATCATAGAACAATACAGCGCAGTACAGGCCCTTTGGCCCACGATGTTGCACCGAAACAAAAGCCATCTAACCTACACTATGCCATTATCATCCATATGTTTATCCAATAAACTTTTAAATGCCCTCAATGTTGGCGAGTTCACTACTGTAGCAGGTAGGGCATTCCACGGCCTCACTACTCTTTGCGTAAAGAACCTACCTCTGACCTCTGTCCTATATCTATTACCCCTCAGTTTAAGGCTATGTCCCCTCGTGCTAGCCATTTCCATCCGCGGGAGAAGGCTCTCACTGTCCACCCTATCTAACCCTCTGATCATTTTGCATGCCTCTATTAAGTCTCCTCTTAACCTTCTTCTCTCTAACGAAAACAACCTCAAGTCCAACAGCCTTTCCTCATAAGATTTTCCCTCCATACCAGGCAACATCCTGGTAAATCTCCTCTGCACCCGCTCCAAAGCCTCCACGTCCTTCCTATAATGCGGTGACCAGAACTGTACGCAATACTCCAAATGCGGCCGTACCAGAGTTCTGTACAGCTGCAACATGACCTCCTGACTCCGGAACTCAATCCCTCTACCAATAAAGGCCAACACTCCATAGGCCTTCTTCACCACCCTATCAACCTGGGTGGCAACTTTCAGGGATCTATGTACATGGACACCTAGATCCCTCTGCTCATCCACACTTTCAAGAACTTTTCCATTAGCCAAATATTCCACATTCCTGTTATTCCTTCCAAAGTGAATCACCTCACACTTCTCTACATTAAACTCCATTTGCCACCTCTCAGCCCAGCACTGCAGCTTATCTATATCCCTCTGTAACCTGCTACTTCCTTCCACACTATCGACAACCCCACCGACTTTAGTATCGTCTGCAAATTTACTCACCCACCCTTCTGCGCCTTCCTCTAGGTCATTGATAAAAATGACAAACAGCAACGGCCCCAGAACAGATCCTTGTGGTACTCCACTTGTGACAGAACTCCATTCTGAACATTTCCCATCAACCACCACCCTCTGTCTTCTTTCAGCTAGCCAATTTCTGATCCACATCTCTAAATCACCCTCAATCCCCAGCCTCCGTATTTTCTGCAATAGCCTACCGTGGGGAACCTTATCAAACGCTTTGCTGAAATCCATATACACCACATCAACTGCTCTACCCTCGTCTACCTGTTCAGTCACCTTCTCAAAGAACTCGATAAGGTTTGTGAGGCATGACCTACACTTCACAAAGCCATGTTGACTATCCCTGATCATATTATTCCTATCTAGATGATTATAAATCTTGTCTCTTATAATCCCCTCCAAGACTTTACCCACTACAGACGTGAGGCTCACCGGTCAATAGTTGCCGGGGTTGTCTCTGCTCCCCTTTTTGAACAAAGGGACCACATTTGCTATCCTCTCTACCCGCTCTCTCTCCATAGCCCTTAATTCCTCGAGAAATCAAGAACTTCTGTCTTAAAGACGCTCAACATCCCGGCCTCCACCGCCCTCTGTGGCAATGAATTCCACAGACCCACCACTCTCTGGCTGAAGAAATTTCTCCTCATCTCTGTTCTAAAGTGACTCCCTTTTATTCTGAGGCTGTGCCCCCGGGTCCTAGTCTCCCCTGTTAATGGAAACAACTTCCCTACATCCACCCTATCTAAGCCATTCATTATCTTGTAAGTTTCTATTAGATCTTCTATTAGACTGAGTGGGGTATCTCGAGGATGGGTGTTGGGGACGGACTGAGTGGGGTATCTCGAGGATGGGTGTTGGGGACGGACTGAGTGGGGTATCTCGGGGATGGGTGTTGTGGACGGACTGAGAGGGGTATCTCGGGGATGGGTGTTGGGGACGGACTGAGTGGGGTATCTCGGGAATGGGTGTTGGGGACGGACTAAGTGGGGTACCTCGGGGATCGGTGTTGGGGACGGACTGAGTGGGGTATCTCGGGGATGGGTGTTGGGGACGGACTGAGTGGGGTATCTCGGGGGGGACGGACTGAGTGGGGTACCTCGGGGATCGGTGTTGGGGACGGACTGAGTGGGGTATCTCGGGGATGGGTGTTGGGGACGGACTGAGTGGGGTATCTCGGGGATGGGTGTTGGGGACGGACTGAGTGGGGTACCTCGGGGTTCGGTGTTGGGGACGGACTGGGTGGGGTATCTCGGGGGATGGGTGTTGGGGACGGACTGAGTGGGGTACCTCGGGGATCGGTGTTGGGGACGGACTGAGTGGGGTATCTCAGGGATGGGTGTTGGGGACGGACTGAGTGGGGTATCTCGGGGATGGGTGTTGTGGACGGACTGAGAGGGGTATCTCGGGGATGGGTGTTGGGGACGGACTGAGTGGGGTATCTCGGGAATGGGTGTTGGGGACGGACTAAGTGGGGTACCTCGGGGATCGGTGTTGGGGACGGACTGAGTGGGGTATCTCGGGGATGGGTGTTGGGGACGGACTGAGTGGGGTATCTCGGGGGGGACGGACTGAGTGGGGTACCTCGGGGATCGGTGTTGGGGACGGACTGAGTGGGGTATCTCGGGGATGGGTGTTGGGGACGGACTGAGTGGGGTATCTCGGGGATGGGTGTTGGGGACGGACTGAGTGGGGTACCTCGGGGTTCGGTGTTGGGGACGGACTGGGTGGGGTATCTCGGGGGATGGGTGTTGGGGACGGACTGAGTGGGGTACCTCGGGGATCGGTGTTGGGGACGGACTGAGTGGGGTATCTCAGGGATGGGTGTTGGGGACGGACTGAGTGGGGTATCTCGGGGATGGGTGTTGGGGACGGACTGAGTGGGGTACCTCGGGGTTCGGTGTTGGGGACGGACTGAGTGGGGTATCTCGGGGGATGGGTGTTGGGGACGGACTGAGTGGGGTATCTCGGGGATGGGTGTTGGGGACGGACTGAGTGGGCTATCTCGGGGATGGGTGTTGGGGACGGACTGAGTGGGGTATCTCGGGGTTCGGTGTTGTGGACGGACTGAGTGGGGTATCTCGGGGATGGGTGTTGGGGACGGACTGAGTGGGGTATCTCGGGGATGGGTGTTGGAGACGGACTGAGTGGGGTATCTCGGGGATGGGTGTTGGGGACGGACTGAGTGGGGTATCTCGGGGATGGGTGTTGGACGCGGACTGAGTGGGGTATCTCGGGGATGGGTGTTGGGGACGGACTGAGTGGGGTATCTCGGGGATGGGTGTTGGAGATGGACTCAATGGAGTGTCCCAAAGAATTAAAGGGGCGTTAAGGAATGCTTTGTTCATACAAAGTTTGGTGGGAGTCTGGAACTTAATGGTTGAAAGGCTTGTAGGGGCAGAAATCCTTTTAATCCTCATAGAAGAAAGTGGATGTATCCTTAGTGCCCTTAATATTCAGGCAAGAACTGGAAAGTGAAATTAGGCTGTAAAACTGAGCAGACACGATGGGCTGAATGGAGGCAGTGGCGCAGTGATATTGTCACTGGACTAGTAATCCAGAGGCCTGGGGTAACGCTCTGGGGACCCGGTTCAAATTCCACCACAGCGGATGGTGAAATTTCAATTCAATAAAAAAATCCAATGGGCCAGATTAAATCATTACTAAACCAGATTAAATCATTACTAAACCAGATTAAATCATTACTGGCCAGAGTAAAGGCAAAGAATCAATTAAAAAAATTCAACGTCCAATGTTGACCATAAAAACATTGCTGATTGTCGCAAAATCCCATCTGGTTCGCTAATATCTTTCGAGAAGGACATTTCTCATCCTTACCCGGTCTGGTCTACATGTGATTCCAGACCCACAGCAATGTGATTGACTCTGAAATGTCCTCGGGGATCGGCAATAAATGCTGACCCAGCCAGCGATGCCACTTTTTTTTTTTTTAAATACAGTAAATTTCTATAATTATTGGTTGCATTAACTTGGTTTATATTCCCTTGAATTTAGACTTTTGAGGATAATGGAATTAAGGTATTTAAAATGATGCAAGGGATTCAACAAATTATACACTGGTGGGCACGTTTTAGAACTGCTACAACAGGGATGACCATATCTGTTCCGGTTATTCCAGAACCGCGCCGGTCAGGGGCCATTGGAACCCCCCCCCCCCCCCAGCGATTCTCCGCTCCGCAATGGGCCAAGCGGACGCACGTTTTCGGCCAGTCCCACCGCCGTAAATGACACAAGGTTCTTATCGGCGGGATCTGGCTCTGCGGCCGGCCTACGGAGTCCTCAGGGGAGGGGGAGCACAGGGGGATCTGGGCCCGGGGGAGGACCCCACGGTGGCCTGGCCCGCAATCCGGGCCCACCGATCTGCGGGCGGGCCTGTGCCGTGGGGGCACTCTTTCCCTCCGCGCCGGCCTGTGTAAAGCTCCGCTATGGCAGGCGCGGAGAAGAAACCCCCTGCGCATGCGCAGGGATCAGGGCAACGGTTCTGGGAACACGCTGGTGCTCCTGCGCATGCGCCAACTCGCCCCGGCCGGCAGAGGCCTTTCGCCGCTGGTTGGCGCGGTGCCAATCACTCCAGCGCTGGTCTAGCCCCCGAAGGTACGGAGGATTCGGCACCTTCCGGGAGGCCAGACGCTGGAGTGGTTCACGCCACTCTTTGGCACCGGTACGGCCCGCCGGATACCGGAGAATCCCGGCCGTAGTTTCTCCTCAGATCGGTTTTAAAACTTGTTCTAATTGATATGGGGATTGACATTCGTTACTGATTACTGTTTATTGCTGCTGGGTGTAAATTTGAGAGAAAATGTGAAAAAGGAGAATTAAAAAATATTTTTTTTAAAATCTGTTTTAAATTTGCTACCTCTTATCCTGAGACTATGATCTCTGGTTCTAGAATGTCCCACACGAGGAAGCATCTGCTCCATGTCTACTTTATCCAGACCGTTTAGCGTCTTGTATACCTCGATTTGATCTCCCCTCATTCTTCTAAACTAGAGAGTATCGGCCTAAACTGTTCAATCTCTCCTCATACGACAAACCCCTCATCTCTGGAATCAATCTAGTGAACCTCCTCTGAACTGCCTCCAATGTCACTACATCTTTCCTCTAATAAAGGGACTGAAACTGTGCCCAGTACTCCAGGTGCGGTCTTACCAATGCCTTGTATAGTTGCAACAACACTTCCTTACCTTTATACTCAATTCCTTTAGCTATAAATGCCAACGTTCCATTCACTATAATCTGCTGTACCTGCATGCTCGTTTTCTGTGACTCATGCACGCGGACACACAGATCCCTCTGCACCGGAGCTCCCCGAAGTCTCTCCCCATTTAGATAATAAGTTGCCTTTCTGTTTTTCAACTAAAATGCATGACTTCACACTTACCCACATTAAACTCCATCTGCCACATTTTGGCCCACTCTGCTAACCTATCTATATCCATTGGTAAGGTTCTTATTTCCTCATTGCAACTTACTGTCCCCTCTATTTTAGTGTCATCTGTAAATGAGGCGATAGAACCTTCTATCCCTGTATCCAAGTCGTTAATATAGATTGTAAACAGCTGAGGCCCAAGGACCGAACCCTGTGGCCCCTCACTAGTTACATCTTACCATCCAGAAAAAGACCCATTTATCCCGACTCTCTGTCTCCTGTCCATCAGCCAGTCTTCTATCCAAGATAATAAATTACCCCGAATCCCATGTGACCTCACCTTGTGAATTAACCTTCTGTGCGGCACCTTATCAAACGCCTGCCGGAAGCCCAGATATACAACATCTACAGGGTCCCCATTATCCACTTCGCTTGTTACATCTTCGAAGAACTCCAGCAAATTAGTCAGACATGATTTACCCTTCGTAAAACCATGCTGACTCTGAGGGATTGCACTTTGACTTTCCAAATATCCTGTTATTACTTCCTTGATAATTGAATCTAACAATTTCCCAACAATAGATGTTAAACTAACTGGTCTGTAATTTCCTACATTCTGCCTCCTTCCAATTTTCCAATCCACTAGAACCTTTCTAGATGAGCTGGCAAGATGGATACAGAACTGGCTCGGTCATAGAAGGCAGAGAGTAGCAGTGGAAGGATGCTTTTCTGATTGGAGGGCTGTGACTAGTGGTGTTCCGCAGGGATCAGTGCTGGGACCTTTGCTGTTTGTGGTATATATAAATGATTTGGAGGAAAATGTAACTGGTCTGATTCGTAAGTTTGCGGACGACACAAAGGTTGGTGGAATTGCGGATAGCGATGAGGACTGGCAGAGGATACAGCAGGATTTGGAGACTTGGGCGGAGAGATGGCAGATGGAGTTTAATCCGGACAAATGTGAGGTAATGCATTTTGGAAGGTCTAATACAAGTAGGGAATATACAGTGAATGGTAGAACCCTCAAGAGTATTGACAGTCAGAGAGATCGAGGTGTACAGGTCCACAGGTCACTGAAAGGGGCAACACAGGTGGAGAAGGTAGTCAAGAAGGCATATGGCATGCTTGCCTTCATTGGCCGGGGCATTGAGTATAAAAATTGGCAAGTCATGTTGCAGCTGTATAGAACCTTAGTTAGGCCACACTTGGAGTATAGTGTTCAATTCTGGTCGCCACACTACCAGAAGGATGTGGAGGCTTTAGAGAGGGTGCAGAAGAGATTTACCAGGATGTTGCCTGATATGGAGGGCATTAGCTATGAGGAGAGGTTGAATAAACTTGGTTTGTTCTCACTGGAACGACGGAGGTTGAGGGGTGACCTGATAGAGGTCTACAAAACTATGAGGGGCATAGACAGAGTGGATAGTCAGAGGCTTTTCCCCAGGGTAGAGTGGTCAATTACTAGGGGGCATAGGTTTAAGGTGCGAGGGGCAAGGTTTAGAGGAGATATACGAGGCAAGTTTTTTACACAGGATAGTGGGTGCCTGGAACTCGCTGCCGGAGGAGGTGGTGGAAGCAGGGACAATAGTGACCTTGAAGGTGCATCTTGAAAAATACATGAATAGGATGGGAATAGAGCGATAGCGATACGGACACCGGAAGTGCAGAAGATTTTAGTTTAGACGGACAGCATGGTCGGCACAGGCTTGGAGGGCCGAAAGGCCTGTTCCTGTGCTGTACTTTTCTTTGTTCTTTCCTATGTCCCGAGAATTTTGGAATATCATAACCAATGGATCCACTATCTCCGCTGCCACTTCCTTTAACACCCTAGGATGTTGTCCATCCGGCCCTGGGGACTTGTCTACCCTCAATCCCAAGAGTTTGTTGAGTATCGTTGCCCTATTGATGCTGATTGTTCGAAGTTCCACCCTTTCTATTCCCCCTGAATTGCCCATTCCTATAGGAATGGTGCTAGTGTTCTCCACCGTGAAAACTGAGGCAAAGTATTGATTGGGCATCTGTCATTTCTGTGTTCCCCACTATTAACTCACTAGTTTCATCTTCCAAGGGACCAACATTCACTTTAGCGACTCTTTTCCCTTTACGTACTTATAGAAGCTTTTGTGTCCTTTTTGATATTTTGTCTTGATTTCTTTTGTAATTTACCTTCGCTCTTTTTATCACTTTTTTAATATCCCTTTGTTTATGAAAGTTTCCCAATCTTCCAGCCTGCCACTGGCCTTTGCAATATGTTACACCTTAGTTTTGGTCTCTATAATGTCCTTGACCTCCTTGTTTAGCCACGGATGTTTTCCCCCTCTTCCCATCTTTCTTCCTCACTGGGATATATTTCAGTTGTGAGGAATTGAGTATCTCCTTAAACAACTGCCCGAGCTCACCAGCTGTCCGACCTTTCAGCCTTCCTGCCCAGTCTACTCGGGCCAAATCTGACCTCAAGACTATGTAATACAGGCAAAACGGTAGCACAGTAGTTAGCATTGTTGCTTCACAGCTCCAGGGTCCCAGGTTCGATTCCGGCTTGGGTCACTGTCTGTGCGGAGTCTGCACGTACTCCCCGTGTCTGCGTGGGTTTCCTCCGGGTGCTCCGGTTTCCTCCCACAGTCCAAAGATGTGCAGGTTAGATGGATTGGCCATGATAAACTGCCCTTAGTGACCTAAAAGGTTATTGGGTTACGGGGATAGGGTGGAAGTGTGGGCTTAAATGGGTCGGTGCAGACTCGATGGGCCGAATGGCCTCCTTCTGCACTGTATGTTCTATGTCCCAAAAGACGTGCTGTTAGGTAATTTGGACTTTCTGTATTCTCCCTCGGTGTACCCAAACAGGTGCCGGAATGGGGCGACTAGGGGCTATTCACAGCAGCTTCACTGCAGTGAGGTGTGGGTGATATGGAATGTTTGAAATGAAAATGTCGAGCTGGCTTACCCAGAGGCCCATCTCCATGTGCTTTAGCCAGAGCCAGCAACACAGCAGCTGGCTGGTGGATCCTAAGCAGGCATTCTGTGTCTGCAACCTGGCAAAAAAATAGGCAGCGGCTCAGGGATGTTGGAAAGTGCATTATATTTATTTAGATTTAACCAGTGCCAGCAGAAACAGCAAGACTGTCGTTTTCTCAGTTCAGCGCCTTGCCAGCGAATGTGGAACTCGTAGGTCAAGAATTTCAATTGGGGTTGGGAAGCTGACACCCGGATTAAAATTTTGAAATTCAAATGTCCTAATTAGGCAGGAGGTAAGCGCAGCCTCCAGTTATTGGTCATTGCCTCTCGGAGCCGGCAGCAAACGCAGGATGTAGCCACATTGGGGGTTGCTGCTGCATTGCCAAATCCTCAGATGACCAGCAGCGTTAACACGGCTGGAAGGGGCCATGAAGGCTCAGCATTTACACCAGTTCCAGAAAAAGCGAGAAATTATCGTTGGCTTCAGGTTCAAGCCGATATCCGTGTACTTCTTGAGGTTCACCAAAACAAAGTTTAATAATTTGATTCGAAGGGCGGCACGTGGCACAGTGGTTAGCACTGCTGCCTCATGGCGCCCGAGGACCCGGGTTCGAATCCCGGTCCCAGGTCACTGTCCGTGTGGAGTTTGCACATTCTCCATGTGGGTTTCGCCCCCACAACCCAAAAGATGTGCAGGCTAGGTGGATTGGCCACGCTAAATTGCCTTTTAATTGGGAAAAAATATAATTGGGTACTCTAAATTTATTTTTAAAATGTTAAAAATTTGACTCTGAACTGGACATGTCCCTTAAAAAGCTCCTGTAGCAGCTGTCAATTGGCACAGCACGTATTCCCCCCCCTCTCACTGCTGTCCTGGTGACAGTGAGCACGTCTCGGTTTATAAAATCAAAGATCCTGCACGTCTTTGCAAAGAGCCTTCTCAACCTGTCCTGTCCTTCAAACCCAGAACAAGAGGAATAATCTTGAACTGAGAAGTAAGTCTTCATGTGGGCAGCACAGTGGTTAGCACTGTTGCTTCACAGCTCCAGGGTCCCAGGTTCGATTCCTGGCTTGGGTCACTGTCTGTGTGGAGTCTGCACGTTCTCCCCGTGTCTGCGTGGGTTACCTCCGGGTGCTCCGGTTTCCTCCCACAAGTTCCGAAAGACATGCTGTTGGGTGAATTGGACATTCTGAATTCTCCCTCAGTGTACCCGAACAGGCGCCGGACTGTGGCGACTAGGGGCTTTTCACAGTAACTTCATTGCAGTGTTAATGTAAGTCTACTTGTGACAATAATAAAGATTATTATTATTAGGAGTGAAATCATGAATTACTTTTTGACACAAAGTGCAATGGGAATGTTGAAGTCTTTGCTCTGTAATGGGTGCAAGGGGATGAAGGACTTCATCCTGTTCTTTGGTTTCTTTCCTATTTACTCTTCAGTTGTTCAGACTATCCCACAACAAACGTTCAAACTGTCAGCTTCCTTTCCCTTGCAGGCATTTAAAAGGGTCGTATTAGTTGTGGTTTGGTTTTTGGAAGTGGAGTAGTTGAGTGTATCTGGGATCAGGCCTGTGCCTATCCAGCTGGAAACGCAGGCCGAGTTGTTAATAACGTGGTTCAGTGTCGGTTTCCACTCCACCTGATCTATAAATAGGAGCAGCTGCTGGCTGCCGTCACTATGTCCCTAATTCAGGCTTTCTTTATTCACATGTCACAGCGCTCGACCAGAAAGACGGAGGAGGGAGTCTGCAGCTCTATAATCTTAAATGAAGCAGCACTATGAACGCAATCCCAGCGAAGCAGTTAAATTCACCGAGAGAGTCTTGGACATACAGCCAGCATCAGGAGGCCCATGGACAAGAATGGCAAGGACTGCTTTATACCTGCAGATTTTCGTTGAAATTGATTCGCCAAAGCCTAATATTTTGAATATGTATCATGATCACTTCATCTGCATTAGCTAAAACTCTTAGCGTCAAGATAAAACGTCCAGAATAACTCATTGTGCTGCTCTTTTCCAATTCCTGCCATTCAATAAAATCTCTTGTCTTCTGAGGGATATGTGCTGGCGTACAGAGCAGGGCTGCTGTACATAGACAGTGAGGGAAGAGCTTCGGCAAGGTGGTTTTGGAATGTTCCCTTTGCAGTTTGAACTGCCCACGGCACAACACTGAAATATTTACAGCAACTTGTATGATAGCTCAAAGCAACACATACCAGAACAAAATCTGCCACACTGTCACGATTCTGAACTCCACAGAAATTATAAACTGTAGGCCAGGCATTGGTGTACAGCTGCTGGTACAAATATGAAATGAAATTAAATGAAAATCGCTTATTGTCACAAGTAGGCTTCAAATGAAGTTACTGTGAAAAGCTATGGGTGTGTAGCCGGTGCCTGTAGTCTGGGTATATAGCCGGTGCCTGTAGCCTGGGTGTAGCGGTGCCTGTAGTCTGGGTGTGTAGCCGGTGCCTGTAGCCTGGGTGTGTAGCCGGTGCCTGTAGTCTGGGTGTAGCGGTGCCTGTAGTCTGGGTGTGTAGCCGGTGCCTGTAGTCTGGGTGTGTAGCCGGTGCCTGTAGCCTGGGTGTGTAGCGGTGCCTGTAGTCTGGGTGTGTAGCCGGTGCCTGTAGCCTGGGTGTGTAGTGGTGCCTGTAGCCTGGGTGTGTAGCCGGTGCCTGTAGCCTGGGTGTGTAGCCGGTGCCTGTAGTCTGGGTGTGTAGCCAGTCACCGGCCTGTAACCTGGGTGTGTATCCGGTGCCTGTAGCCTGGGTGTGTAGCCGGTGCCTGTAGCCTGGGTGTAGCGGTGCCTGTAGTCTGGGTGTGTAGCCGGTGCCTGTAGCCTGGGTGTGTAGCCGGTGCCTGTAGTCTGGGTGTAGCGGTGCCTGTAGTCTGGGTGTGTAGCCGGTGCCTGTAGTCTGGGTGTGTAGCCGGTGCCTGTAGCCTGGGTGTGTAGCGGTGCCTGTAGTCTGGGTGTGTAGCCGGTGCCTGTAGCCTGGGTGTGTAGCGGTGCCTGTAGCCTGGGTGTGTAGCCGGTGCCTGTAGCCTGGGTGTGTAGCCGGTGCCTGTAGTCTGGGTGTGTAGCCAGTCACCGGCCTGTAACCTGGGTGTGTATCCGGTGCCTGTAGCCTGGGTGTGTAGCCGGTGCCTGTAGTCTGGGTGTGTAGCCGGTGCCTGTAGTCTGGGTGTGTAGCCGGTCACCGGCCTGTAGTCTGGGTGTGTAGCCGGTCACCGGCCTGTAGTCTGGGTGTGTAGCCGGTCACCGGCCAGTAGTCTGGGTGTGTAGCCGGTGCCTGTAGCCGGTGCCTGTAGCCTGGGTGTGTAGCCGGTGCCTGTAGCCTGGGTGTGTAGCCGGTGCCTGTAGCCGGTGCCTGTAGCCTGGGTGTGTAGCCGGTGCCTGTAGTCTGGGTGTACACAATGAGGAGCGAGTCACAAGTTTTTTCCATTGCTGTTTGGGGAAAATGCAGTAGTTCAGCGTAGCCTCAGCATTGTACAAAGGCTACTTGGTATCGTCTCAATGTTAATGTTCTAGCTAAGGGCTGAATCGTCACCCTTGTGTGGCATCATTCTCTGAAAGGACAGCAAAGGCAGTAGATAATTCATCGCTTGCCACAACCAACTTGCACTCTTCTGTAAATAACGTGTGCGTTAGCCAATGAAAGAATATTGTTTGTCAGCTGTGTCGCTCCAAGGTTGTTGGAGGATCCCCTGTGAATTGTGATTACTATTTGGTTACAGGCTTGTCTGTGTAGATCATGTAACTGATGCCCGAGGGTGCTGGACGACTCTGGCAGGTTCTGGAGTGGTTTGACCTGCCTGTATTCACATTCCACTAAAAGAGCAACAGTGAGATTTTATTCATCTACATTTGGAAAATAGCAGCACAATTTGCCGGATCAGTTGAAGGTATTTCAAATTGAAAGAATGAGAGGGTTCAGAATTATAAATAAAATCTTGGGACTAATGGCTAAAATGTGGTTGATTTAATTGAGTGTCTCATTACCGTGAAGACAGCTGCAGTTTCAGCAACATTGGAATGGGCAGCAATGGCTTCAGTACAATACTCGTTAACCTAAATACAAACCCACAGAAGCTTACACAACCAAAAGGAGGCTTTTCACAGAATCCCTACACTGCAGAAGGAGGCCATTCGGCCCATCGAGTCTGCACCGACTCTTGGAAAGAGCTCCCTACTTAAGCCATGCCTCCACCCTATCCTCGTAACCCCTCCTAACCTTTTGGACACGAACGGGCAATTTAGCATAGCCAATCCACCTAACCTACACATCTTGTCAGCCCAGCATTTCTGTGCCGACTTTGCTGGAGCATTTAAAATATCCTTAAATCATGTGGCACCAATTTTGAGAGATAAAATAATTTGCTGGAAGTCGGAGGGTTTGGATGAACATGAGGTGTGACAGGATCTACACCATGTTATACAATTACAACAGGAGGAGGCTGTTTAGTCCATGGTGTTCAGACTGGCCCTCTGCAAAAGCCATTTTCTCCCGCCATTGTTAATTTCCATCTAGTTCTTCAATTCCCTTCAAAACGCGATGATTGAATCTGCCTCCACCACACTCACAGACAGTACATTCCAGATCCTAACCACTCGCTGTGTGAATCTGACTCCACCACACTCACAGACAGTACATTCCGGATCCTAACCACTCGCTGTGTGAATCTCTCAAACTCTCAGACAGAACATTCCGGATCCTAACCACTCGCTGTGTGAATCTCTCAAACTCTCAGACAGAACATTCCGGATCCTAACCACTCGCTGTGTGAATCTGCCTCCACCACACTCACAGACAGTACATTCCAGATCCTAACCACTCGCTGTGTGACTCTGCCTCCACCACACTCACAGACAGTACATTCCAGATCCTAACCACTCGCTGTGTGACTCTGCCTCCACCACACTCACAGACAGTACATTCCAGATCCTAACCACTCGCTGTGTGAATCTGTCTCCACCACACTCACAGACAGAACATTCCGGACCCTAACCACTCGCTGTGTGAATCTGCCTCCACCACACTCACAGACAGTACATTCCAGATCATAACCACTCGCTGTGTGAATCTGTCTCTCTCACTCACAGACAGTACATTCCAGATCATAACCACTCGTTGTGTGAATCTGTCTCTCTCACTCACAGACAGTACATTCCAGATCCTAACCACTCGCTGTGTGAATCTGCCTCCACCACACTCACAGACAGTACATTCCAGATCCTAACCACTCGCTCTGTGAATCTGCCTCCACCACACTCTCAGACAGTACATTCCGGATCCTAACCACTCGCTGTGTGAATCTGTCTCTCTCACTCTCAGACAGAACATTCCGGATCCTAACCGCTCGCTGTGTGACTCTGCCTCCACCACACTCACAGACAGTACATTCCAGATCCTAACCACTCGCTGTGTGACTCTGCCTCCACCACACTCACAGACAGTACATTCCGGATCCTAACCACTCGCTGTGTGAATCTGTCTCTCTCACTCTCAGACAGTACATTCCAGATCCTAACCACTCGCTGTGTGAATCTGCCTCCACCACACTCACAGACAGTACATTCCAGATCCTAACCACTCGCTCTGTGAATCTGCCTCCACCACACTCACAGACAGTACATTCCAGATCCTAACCACTCGCTGTGTGACTCTGCCTCCACCACACTCACAGACAGTGCATTCCAGATCATAACCGCTCGCTCTGTGAATCTGTCTCTCTCACTCTCAGACAGAACATTCCGGATCCTAACCACTCGCTGTGTGAATCTGTCTCTCTCACTCTCAGACAGAACATTCCGGATCCTAACCGCTCGCTGTGTGAATCTGCCTCCACCACACTCACAGACAGTACATTCAGAACATTCCGGATCCTATCCACTCGCTGTGCGAAAGTGTTTCTCCTGACGTCACTATCGCTTCTTTTGTCAACTATCTGAATCTGTGACCTCATTCTCGATCCTTAGTGAGGGGAACAGTTTCGTATCTACTCTGTCCAGAATCCTCATGATTTTTTAATAATTTTATCAAATCTCCTCACCACTTTCTTTTCTCAAAGGAGAAAGCCCCAGTTCTCCAATCAATCTGTGTAACTCAAGCTCCTCATCACTAGAACTATTCTTGTGAATCTTCACTGCAACATTGTTCCTAAGGTGTGGTGCCCAGAACCGACGCAATAATCCAGCTGAAGATTACACAGGTTTTTCAAAATCTCCTTGCTATTTCACTCTGATGTCACAGTCTGAAAGTGGGTGCAGGACCAGAGGCCTGGGATATATGAATGTGGCATGGCAGGTTGACAAAGTAAAATTCTAGGTTTTGTAAATTGAAGCAGTGAGAGCAGAACAGGATCTTGTCGCAACCTCATTTCAGGTCAAATGTAACAGCAAGGGATGGTGCAGCACAATGGCTGAAGTCAGTAATAAGGGAATGAGGTTTTCACAGATCCCATTCTTCATTCACATCACTGAGTTCCTCTGCAGGAGGAAACATTAAACGTGAGCATAATCCTACATTACTGCCCCAAGAACCCAGAGACAGAATTGGCAACGAACACCCCAAGGCCCCGCCCGGGGGTACCTCCTCACCCCAAGGCCCCGCCCGGGGGTACCTCTTCACCCCAAGGCCCCGCTGGGGGTACCTCCTCACCCCAAGGCCCCGCCGGGGGTACCTCCTCACCCCAAGGCCCCGCCGGGGGTACCTCCTCACCCCAAGGCCCCGCCGGGGGTACCTCCTCACCCCAAGGCCCCGCCGGGGGTACCTCCTCACCCCAAGGCCCCGCCGGGGGTACCTCCTCACCCCAAGGCCCCGCCGGGGGTACCTCCTCACCCCAAGGCCCCGCCGGGGGTACCTCCTCACCCCAAGGCCCCGCCGGGGGTACCTCCTCACCCCAAGGCCCCGCCGGGGGTACCTCCTCACCCCAAGGCCCCGCCGGGGGTACCTCCTCACCCCAAGGCCCCGCCGGGGGTACCTCCTCACCCCAAGGCCCCGCCGGGGGTACCTCCTCACCCCAAGGCCCCGCCGGGGGTACCTCCTCACCCCAAGGCCCCGCCGGGGGTACCTCCTCACCCCAAGGCCCTGCTGAATGTTACAGCATCAAGAGGCACAGCTGTTAATTATTCCAGACTTGAATCTCTCACGCTGGACAGGTGATAGTAAAACAGAAAATGTTACAAATGGCATATTTTCACAATCAGAATTTAGTGAAAGAAAGACAGAGTCTTATTTCTGCAGCACCTTTCATGATATCAGGACTTGCCAAAGCACTTTTACCGTCACGGAATGGTTTTCAATCAGTGATTTAGAGGAATGCCGATGCGAACTGCTCAGGAATGGCCTTATTTTCCAGCGTGTCCTGCCATTCTGACCAGACAGCCTTTCAGGGAAGCTTTCAGATCCGCTTCTTTACTCGAGTGGAAGTTGCCTCCTGGGAATCTTCCAGGTACTGAAATCCAACCAGCATGCCCAGAATTGAGACACCTTCGGACAGAGGGGGAAGTTAGTGGAAGGAAGTGTGTAAATGAAGAATAACAGACAGACACACACATCCCTTACTGCCCTCCAGCTCCCTCTTCAGCTGCTGCTGTCTTGGTGGTGTAGGTACTCCCACAGTGCTATTAGGGATGAAGTTCCAGATTTTGACCTAGGAGCAGTGACGGAACGGCCGACATATTCCCAAGTCAGGATGGTCAGTGACTTGAACAAAACTAACATTAGAATTTCCAGAGGGCCACTGATGAGAATTGTAATTAAGCACAGAGTGAGCAGATTTGTTTCCATACCGGATTGATTTGGATAATAAAGTTTTGTGACTGAATGAGAATATGAAAGCTACTTCCACAATCCCTGCCAGCTGACGGGTCACCACATCCACAATCAGTATCATCACACCAGCTCAGGTTACTAATAGCAAATACGTCTCTGATAAACTACCCCAGTACCAGATCACAAATTCTACTTACTGGCCACTAACAGAGGTGCCATCACACCGATAGTAATGGGCGCTGTGAGATAAACAAACGACTCAGACAAGAAGTGAGCAAAAGCGAGAATAAAGGTCCAGAGAGTAATGTGATACAACCTGTGGGAACAGAAAGAAACAATCAGCATCCCAACGATCACAAGATTCCCCAGTCACTGATTTGCTTATTAGTTCAAACACTCCCAGGCCAGGTACAGCACGGGGTTAGATACAGAGTAAAGCTCCCTCTACACTGTCCCCATCAAACACTCCCAGGACAGGTACAGCACGGGGTTTGATACAGAGTAAAGCTCCCTCTACACTGTCTCCATCAAACACTCCCAGGACAGGTACAGCATGGTGTTAGATACAGAGTAAAGCTCCCTCTACACTGTCCCCATCAAACACTCCCAGGACAGGTACAGCACGGGGTTAGATACCGAGTAAAGCTCCCTCTACACTGTCTCCATCAAACACTCCCAGGACATGTACAGCACGGGGTTAGATACAGAGTAAAGCTCCCTCTACACTGTCCCCATCAAACACTCCCAGGACAGGTACAGCACGGGGTTAGATACAGAGTAAAGCTCCCTCTACACTGTCCCCATCAAACACTCCCAGGACAGGTACAGCACGGGGTTAGATACAGAGTAAAGCTCCCTCTACACTGTCCCCATCAAACACTCCCAGGACAGGTACAGCACGGGGTTAGATACAGAATAAAGCTCCCTCTACACTGTCCCCATCAAACACTCCCAGGACAGGTACAGCACGGGGTTAGATACAGAGTAAAGCTCCCTCTACACTGTCATCATCAAACACTCCCAGGACAGGTATAGCACGGGTTAGATACAGAGTAAACACTGTCCCCATCAAACACTCCCAGGACAGGTACAGTAGACATTTGGAGATTTCACGGTGCTTTGCTACAGTTCCACAGTTGCCTACGTTCTGTTGTGAATATCCACTGCACATGTGCACCGTATGATGGAGGACAGTAGAGTCCAGATCCCAAATGTCCTCGCCTGCAGGCCATTAACTGCACAGAAACAAAAGCAAAATACAAGAATCAGCAAAATAATGACGAGTAAAACATCTTAAAAGCAACGTTCCTGTGACTATCATCGTGACCCTGCACAGTAACCGTGTGGAGCAGCTGTGATTCGCAGATGGAAAATGATCTCAAGCAGAAATCATCCTCGAGTTTTCTCCACAAATTGTATGGAGTAGAATGGGACTTTGAAAGATCAAGGGGATCTTCACAGAGATGGTGTAAAGATGGGTTCCGCTGTGGTTAACCCAATGTGATGTAAATGTGAAGTAGTATTGGGATGATGTGGTAATATTGACGCTAAATGAAGCAAATTAACAATGGTGCCCATTTTAAACACATTCGATCTGGAATCAAAATTGATCAACAAACCAACAAAGCCGGAATTAACTGCGGAGTCTGTGTGGTGTGTTCACAAAGACAATGCTATCGTCAGAAAAATGGCTCCTGCCAGTCACAGGTGGGGAAAATCACCACCTCTCTGGGGGCAAGGAGAATTGTCTGCACCTGCAATACATATTCCTCCGAATGTTCCGATTTGTTTCATCATTTGGTGAAGTTAGCCTGCTTTCTCCCATTTTGTAAATGTACAAACTACACAAATAGAATAAGACTTTAAATGCAAAAAAACCCCGCCTCATTGGTGTCAGGGTAAAGGACAGAGAGAGTGTGGAACATTTATGCAGCGGATTGGGGGTCAACTGGAAGTTGTAGCTCACGCACTGATGACAGAGGGGGTAGATATTCGGGTCCTGCCATCAGATTTACAGGAGTTAGGGAAGAAGTGAAAAAGGAGGACCTCAACTGGAATAATCTTCGGATTATTCCCACACATGGCAGGAAGAGTAGGAATGAGAAGATGGAAAGGATCAATGCTGGCTTGAAGCTTTTTGCAGGAGAGGGGCGTCAGATAGTTGTGACAATGCCACCAGTTCGGGGCAGACACCTATTCAAAAGAGGGTGGCACAGTGGTTAGCACAGCTGCCTCACAGCACCAGGAACCCTGGGTGGCAGGATGGCACAGTATAAAAGTGATCCCCTACAGTGCAGACTTTGTTTGCACTGAGTGCTGAATTTGGTGCATTTGAGTGCTTTAGTGAGAGTTTGGTGACTGAGGGAGTGCTGAATTTGGTGCATTTGAGTGCTATAGTGAGAGTTTGGTGACCGAGGGAGTATAAGGCTTCATTTTTATCTAAAGTATAGTCTTTCTTTTATTTAGTTAATTAACTTAAAAGTTGCTGTTTGGTTTAGAAGAAGGTGAATTTTCAATCAGCTTTAAACAAAGGTTCTACTTGTAGGCACTTGCAGCTGGAGCTTGTTAATTAGTTAATTGGATTAGGCCAGTTTTCAGAGGCTAGATTCACAGTATAAAAGTGATCCCCTACAGTGCAGACTTTGTTTGCACTGAGTGCTGAATTTGGTGCATTTGAGTGCTTTAGTGAGAGTTTGGTGACTGAGGGAGTGCTGAATTTGGTGCATTTGAGTGCTATAGTGAGAGTTTGGTGACCGAGGGAGTATAAGGCTTCATTTTTATCTAAAGTATAGTCTTTCTTTTATTTAGTTAATTAACTTAAAAGTTGCTGTTTGGTTTAGAAGAAGGTGAATTTTCAATCAGCTTTAAACAAAGGTTCTACTTGTAGGCACTTGCAGCTGGAGCTTGTTAATTAGTTAATTGGATTAGGCCAGTTTTCAGAGGCTAGATTCACAGTATAAAAGTGATCCCCTACAGTGCAGACTTTGTTTGCACTGAGTGCTGAATTTGGTGCATTTGAGTGCTTTAGTGAGAGTTTGGTGACTGAGGGAGTGCTGAATTTGGTGCATTTGAGTGCTATAGTGAGAGTTTGGTGACTGAGGGAGTGCTGAATTTGGTGCTATGGTGAGAGTTTGGTGACTGAGGGAGTGCAGAATTTGAGTGCTATAGTGAGAGTTTGGTGACTGAGGGAGTTAGGTGAGGAGGGAGTAAGGCGCTCCTTTCATTTTGTTTCCTACATGTCCGCAAAGAGCGAGAAGGGAGCCAGGAGTTTACAGAGAGTGCAGCTGACTGGGAGCAGAGTCGGAGGTCCAGTTGGTCCACAGGGCAGCTATATTCTGTCAGGTAAGAGGGGATGGAGGCTAGGCCAGTTGCATGCTCCTCCTGTAGGATGTGGGTGGTGAGGGATACCACCGGTGTCCCCGCTGACTATACCTGCGGGAAGTGCACCCAACTCCAGCTCCTCAAAGACAGTGTTAGGGAACTGGAGCTGAAGCTGGATGAACTCCGGATCATCCGGGAAGCAGAGGGGGTGATAGAGAAGAGTTACAGGGAGGTAACCACACCCAAGGTACAGGACAAGAGTAGCTGGGTTACAGTCGGGAAAGAAAACAAACAGGCAGACAGTGCAGTGATCCCTCGTGGCCGTTCCCCTTCAAAACAAGTATACCGTTTTGGATGCTGTTGGGGGGGGGGGATGACCTACCGGGGGAAGGCCCTAGCGGCCAAGTGTCTGGCACGGAGTCTGGCTCTGGGGCTCAGAAGGGAAGGGGGGAGAATAGAAAAGCAATAGTAGTAGGAGATTCAATGGTTAGGGGAATAGATAGGAGATTCTGTCGTCGCGAGCGAGACTCCCAGAAGGTATGTTGCCTCCCGGGTGCCAGGGCCAGGGATGTCTCGGATCGTGTCTTCAGGATCCTTAAGGGGAGGGTGAGCAGCCAGAAGTCGTGGTGCACATTGGTACCAACGATGTAGGTAGGAAAAGGGGTGTGGAGGTAATAAACAAGTTTAGGGACTTAGGCTGGAAGTTAAAAGCCAGGACAGACAGAGTTGTCATCTCTGGTTTGTTGCCGGTGCCACGTGATAGCGAGGCTAGGAATATGGAGAGAGTGCAGCTGAACACGTGGCTGCAGGAATGGTGTAGGAGGGAGGGCTTCAGGTATTTGGATAATTGGAGCGCATTCTGGGCAAGGTGGGACCTGTACAAGCAGGACGGGTTGCATCTGAACCAGAGGGGCACCAATATCCTGGGAGGGAGGTTTTCTAGTAATCTTCGGGAGGGTTTAAACTAATTTGGCAGGGGAATGGGAACCGGATTTGTAGTCCAGCAACTAAGCTAGCCGATATTCAGGACGCCAAAGTGTGTAGTGAGGCAGTGGGGAAGGGAACACTGACAAAGGAGAGTACTTGCAGGCACGGAGATGGGTTGAAGTGTGTATACTTCAACGCAAGAAGCATCAGGGATAAGGTGGGTGAACTTGAGGCATGGATCGATACTTGGGACTACGATGTGGTGGCCATCACAGAAACTTGGATAGAAGAGGGGCAGAAATGATTGTTGGAGGTCCCTGGTTATAGATGTTTCAATAAGATTAGGGAGGGTGGTAAAAGAGGTGGGGGGGGGGGGGGTGGCATTGTTAATTAGAGATAGTATAACAGCTGCAGAAAGGCAGTTCGAGGAGTATCTGCCTACTGAGGTAGTATGGGTTGAAGTCAGAAATAGGAAAGGAGCAGTCACCTTGTTAGGAGTTTTCTATAGGCCCCCCAATAGTAACAGAGATGTGGAGGAACAGATTGGGAAACAGATTTTGGAAAGGTGCAGAAGTCACATGGTAGTAGTCATGGGTAACTTTAACTTCCCAAACATTGAGTGGAAACTCTTTAGATCAAATAGTTTGGATGGGGTGGTGTTTGTGCAGTGTGTCCAGGAAGCTTTTCTAACACAGTATGTAGATTGTCCGACCAGAGGAGAGGCAATATTGGATTTGGTACTTGGTAATGAACCAGGGCAAGTGATAGATTTGTTAGTGGGGGAGCATTTTGGAGATAGGGACCACAATTCTGTGACTTTCACTTTAGTAATGGAGAGGGATAGGTGCGTGCAACAGGGCAAGGTTTACAATTGGGGGAAGGGTAAATCCGATGTTGTCAGACAAGAATTGAAGTGCATAAGATTGGAAACATAGGCTGTCAGGGAAGGACACAAGTGAAATGTGGAACTTGTTCAAGGAACAGGTACTACGTGTCCTTGATATGTATGTCCCTGTCAGGCAGGGAAGAGATGGTCGAGTGAGGGAACCATGGTTGACAAGAGAAGTTGAATGTCTTGTTAAGAGGAAAAAGGAGACTTATGTAAGGCTGAGGAAACAAGGTTCAGACAGGGCGCTGGAGGGATACAAGATAGCCAGGAGGGAACTGAAGAAAGGGATTAGGAGAGCTAAGAGAGGGCATGAACAATCTTTGGCAGGTAGGATCAAGGAAAACCCCAAGGCCTTTTACACATATGTGAGAAATATGAGAATGGCTAGAGCGAGGGTAGGTCCGATCAAGGACAGTAGCGGGAGATTGTGTATTGAGTCTGAAGAGATAGGAGAGGTCTTGAACGAGTACTTTTCTTCTGTATTTACAAATGAGAGGGGCGATATTGTTGGAGAGGACAGTGTGAAACAGATTGGTAAGCTCGAGGAAATACTTGTTAGGAAGGAAGATGTGTTGGGCATTTTGAAAAACTTGAGGATAGACAAGTCCCCCGGGCCTGACGGGATATATCCAAGGATTCTATGGGAAGCAAGAGATGAAATTGCAGAGCCGTTGGTAATGATCTTTTCGTCCTCACTGTCAACTGGGGTGGTACCAGGGGATTGGAGAGTGGCGTATGTCGTGCCCCTGTTCAAAAAAGGGACTAGGGATAACCCTGGCAATTACAGGCCAGTTAATCTTACTTCGGTGGTAGGCAAAGTAATGGAAAGGATACTGAAGGATAGGATTTCTGAGCATCTGGAAAGACACTACTTGATTAGGAATAGTCAGCACGGATGTGTGAGGGGTAGGTCTTGCCTTACAAGTCTTATTGAATTCTTTGAGGAGGTGACCAAGCATGTGGATGAAGGTAAATCAGTGGATGTAGTGTACATGGAATTTAGTAAGGCATTTGATAAGGTTCCCCATGGTAGGCTTATGCAGAAAGTAAGGAGGCATGGGATAGTGGGAAAATTGGCCAGTTGGATAACAAACTGGCTAACCGATAGAAGTCAGAGAGTGGTGGTGGATGGCAAATATTCAGCCTGGATCCCAGTTACCAGTGGCGTACCGCAGGGATCAGTTCTGGGTCCTCTGCTGTTTGTGATTTTCATTAATGACTTGGATGAGGGACTTGTGGTGGGTTAGTAAATTTGCAGACGATACGAAGATTGGTGGAGTTGTGGAGAGTGAGGAGGGCTGTTGTCGGCTGCAAAGAGACATAGATAGGATGCAGAGCTGGGCTGGGAAGTGGCAGATGGAGTTTAACCCTGAAAAGTGTGAGGTTGTCCATTTTGGAAGGACAAATATGAATGCGGAATACAGGGTTAACGGTAGAGTTCTTGGCAATGTGGAGGAGCAGAGAGATCTTGGGGTCTATGTTCATACATCTTTGAAAGTTGCCACTCAAGTGGATAGAGCTGTGAAGAAGGCCTATGGTGTGCTCGGGTTCATTAACAGAGGGATTGAATTTAAGAGCCGTGAGGTGATGATGCAGCTGTACAAAACTTTGGTAAGGCCACATTTGGAGTACGGTGTACAGTTCTGGTCGCCTCATTTTAGGAAGGATGTGGAAGCTTTGGAAAAGGTGCAAAGGAGATTTACCAGGATGTTGCCTGGAATGGAGAGTAGGTCTTACGAGGAAAGGTTGAGGGTGCCAGGCCTTTTCTCATTAGAACGGAGAAGGATGAGGGGCGACTTGATAGAGGTTTATAAGATGATCAGGGGAATAGATAGAGTAGACAGTCAGAGACTTTTTCCCCGGGTGGAACAAACCATTACAAGGGGACATAAATTTAAGGTGAAAGGTGGAAGATATAGGAGGGATATCAGAGGTAGGTTCTTTACCCAGAGAGTAGTGGGGGCATGGAATGCACTGCCTGTGGAAGTAGTTGAGTCGGAAACATTAGGGACCTTCAAGCAGCTATTGGATAGATACATGGATTACGGTAGAAGGATATAGAGTAGATTAATTTGTTCTTAAGGGCAGCACGGTAGCATTGTGGATAGCACAATTGCTTCACAGCTCCAGGGTCCCAGGTTCGATTCCGGCTTGGGTCACTCTCTGTGCGGAGTCTGCACATCCTCCCTGTGTGTGCGTGGGTTTCCTCCGGGTGCTCCGGTTTCCTCCCACAGTCCAAAGATGTGCAGGTTAGGTGAATTGGCCAATGATAAATTGCCCTTAGTGTCCAAATTGCCCTTGGTGTTGGGTGGAGGTGTTGCGTTTGGGTAGGGTGCTCTTTCCAAGAGCCGGTGCAGACTCAAAGGGCCGAATGGCCTCCTTCTGCACTGTAAATTCAATGATAATCTATGATTAATCTAGGACAAAGGTTCGGCACAACATCGTGGGCCGAAGGGCCTGTTCTGTGCTGTATTTTTCTATGTTCTAGTGGTTAGCACGGCTGCCTCACAGCGCCGGGGACCCCGATTCAATTCCGGCCTCAGGCACTGTCTGTGTGGAGTTTGCACTTTCTCCCAGTGTCTGCGTGGGTTTCCTCCGGGTATATTCAGGTTAGGTGGATTGGCCATGATCAATACGTGGGGTTAAGGGGATAGGGCGGGGTAGGGGGCCTGGGTTGGGGGCTCTTTCGGAGGGTCAGTGCAGACCCGATGGGCTGAATGGCCTCAATTTGCACTGTAGAGTTTCTATGGACAGGTTGTACCTTGACAGGATTGGGACCAATATCCTTGGGACGGTCACTAGTGTGGCTATCGAGGATTTAAACTAAATTGCCGAAAGGAAAGGGACTTGGGCACCAGAATGTAGAAGAGGAATAAGGAGAATTGAGGAGGGAGAGATTTGAACAGCACTGGAGATGGAGTCGTGTTAGTTACATGTTAGATATTTATTTATTCTCTCATAATATGGAGATATCGCTGGTATTTATTCCCTGATATCTCTGAGAAGGTGGCGGTGAACTACTTTCCTGAACCGCGGCAGCCCATGTGGTGTACGTCCACCCACTGTGCTGTTAGGGCAGGAAATAGGAACAAACTTAGAATAACGACAGGGTTGCAAGTGTATGGAAACACAGGGAGGTGAAACACAAAATTAGTTTGCAAGTACAGTAAGTAATAAGAGGCCTCCCATTTAAGATGGAGATGAAATGAAATGAAATGAAAATTGCTTATTGTCACAAGTAGGCTTCAAATGAAGTTACTGTGAAAAGCCCCTAGTCGCCACATTCCGGCGCCTGTTCAGGGAGGCTGGTACGGGAATTGATCCGTGCTGCTGGTCTGCCTTGGTCTGCTTTCAAAGCCAGCGATTTAGCCCTGTGCTAAACAGCCCCTGTGGGTGTGGCACGGTGACACAGTGGTTAGCACTGCTGCCTCACAGCACCGGGGTCCCAGGTTCGATCCCGGCCCCGGGTCACTGTCCGTGTGGAGTTTGCACATTCTCCCCGTGTTTGCGTGGGTTTTGCCCCCACAACCCAAAGATGTGCAAGGTAGGTGGATTGGCCACGCTAAATTGACCCTTAATTGGAAAAAAACAGATGAAGATGTGGAAGAATTTGTTCCCCAGAGGGTTGTTAATCTTTGGAATTGTCTTCTCCAGACGACAGGATAGAGTGGCCAACTCCTGCTGCTATTTCTGTGTATTCCCATTCCACGCCAGAGAGACCCCAGTCCTTACCGAGAGTAGGGCTCCCCGTGTAGAGTTTCTCCGATAAAAAACTGTGGTCCCGAAAACTTTGAATGGTGTTGCCCGCAGCGATGATGGAGACCATTACTAACCAACTGCGAAGCACACTGAGAAACCGGCTCATCCTGGGAGATTCAAGAGAGTGAGGGAGGAGGGGGAGGGGTGCGAGGGGAGGAGGGGGAGGGGTGCGAGGGGAGGAGGGGGAGGGGTGCGAGGGGAGGAGGGGGAGGGGTGCGAGGGGAGGAGGGGGAGGGGTGCGAGGGGAGGAGGGGGAGGGGTGCGAGGGGAGGAGGGGGAGGGGTGCGAGGGGAGGGGAGGGGTGCGAGGGGAGGAGGGGGAGGGGTGCGAGGGGAGGAGGGGGAGGGGTGCGAGGGGAGGAGGGGGAGGAGGGGGAGGGGTGCGAGGGGAGGGGTGCGAGGGGAGGAGAGGCGAGGGGAGGAGTGCGAGGGGAGGAGGTGCGGAGGGGGGAGGGGTGCGAGGGGAGGAGGGGTGCGAGGGGAGGAGGGTGCGAGGGGAGGAGGGGGAGGAGTGCGAGGGAGGAGGGGGAGGTGGTGCGAGGGGAGGCAGGGGGGAGGTGGTGCGAGGGAGGAGTGGGAGGGGGAGGAGGGGGAGGGAGGGGGAGGGAGGGGTAGGGGTGCGAGGGGAGGGGGTGCGAGGGGAGGAGGGGGAGGGGTGCGAGGGGAGGAGGGGGAGGGGTGCGAGGGGAGGAGGGGGGGCGAGGTGCGAGGCGAGGAGGGGAGGGTGCGAGGGGAGGAGGGGGAGGGAGTGCGAGGGGAGGAGGGGGAGGGGTGCGAGGGGCGAGGGGAGGGAGGGGGAGGGGGGTGCGAGGGGAGGAGGGGGAGGGGTGCGAGGGGAGGAGGGGGAGGGGTGCGAGGGAGGGAGGAGGGGGAGGGGTGCGAGGGAGGAGGGGGAGGGGTGCGAGGGGAGGAGGGGGAGGGGTGCGAGGGAGGAGGGGGAGGGGTGCGAGGGGAGGAGGGGGAGGGGTGCGAGGGGAGGAGGGGGAGGGGTGCGAGGGGGAGGGAGGGGGGAGGGGTGCGAGGGGAGGAGGGGGAGGGGTGCGAGGGGAGGAGGGGGAGGGGGAGCGAGGGGGGAGGGGTGCGAGGGGGAGGAGGGGTGCGAGGGGAGGAGGGGGAGGGGTGCGAGGGGAGGAGGGGGAGGGGTGCGAGGGAGGAGGGGAGGGTGCGAGGGGAGGAGGGGAGGGGTGCGAGGGGAGGAGGGGGAGGGTGCGAGGGGAGGAGGGGGAGGGGTGCGAGGGGAGGAGGGGGAGGGGTGCGAGGGGAGGAGGGGGAGGGGTGCGAGGGAGGAGGGGGAGGGGTGCGAGGGGAGGAGGGGGAGGGGTGCGAGGGGAGGAGGGGGAGGGGTGCGAGGGAGGAGGGGAGGGGTGCGAGGGGAGGAGGGGGAGGGGTGCGAGGGGAGGGAGGGGGAGGGGTGCGAGGGGAGGAGGGGGAGGGGTGCGAGGGAGGAGGGGGAGGGGTGCGAGGGGGAGGAGGGGGAGGGGTGCGAGGGGGAGGAGGGGGAGGGGTGCGAGGGGAGGGGAGGGGGCGAGGGGGGGGAGGGGGAGGGGTGCGAGGGGGGGAGGGGAGGGTGCGAGGGGGGGAGGGGGAGGGGTGCGAGGGGGGGAGGGGGAGGGGTGCGAGGGGGGAGGGGAGGGGTGCGAGGGGAGGAGGGGAGGGGTGCGAGGGAGGAGGGGAGGGGTGCGAGAGGGGGAGGGGGCGAGAGGGGGAGGGGTGCGAGAGGGGGAGGGGTGCGAGAGGGGGAGGGGTGCGAGAGGGGGGAGGGTGCGAGAGGGGGAGGGGTGCGAGAGGGGGGGGAGGGGTGCGAGAGGGGGAGGGGTGCGAGAGGGGGGAGGGGTGCGAGAGGGGGGAGGGGTGCGAGAGGGGGGAGGGGTGCGAGAGGGGGGAGGGTGCGAGAGGGGGGAGGGGTGCGAGAGGGGGAGGGGTGCGAGAGGGGGGAGGGGTGCGAGAGGGGGGAGGGGTGCGAGAGGGGGGAGGGGTGCGAGAGGGGGGAGGGGTGCGAGAGGGGGGAGGGGTGCGAGAGGGGGGAGGGGTGCGAGAGGGGGGAGGGGTGCGAGAGGGGGGAGGGTGCGAGAGGGGGGGAGGGGTGCGAGAGGGGGGGAGGGGGGTGCGAGAGGGGGGAGGGGTGCGAGAGGGGGGGGGGGAGGGGAGGGGTGCGAGAGGGGGGAGGGGTGCGAGAGGGGGGAGGGGTGCGAGAGGGGGAGGGGTGCGAGAGGGGGAGGGGTGCGAGAGGGGGGAGGGGTGCGAGAGGGGGGAGGGGTGCGAGAGGGGGGGAGGGGTGCGAGAGGGGGGAGGGGTGCGAGAGGGGGAGGGGTGCGAGAGGGGGGAGGGGTGCGAGAGGGGGGAGGGGTGCGAGAGGGGGGAGGGGTGCGAGAGGGGGGAGGGGTGCGAGAGGGGGAGGGGTGCGAGAGGGGGGGAGGGGTGCGAGAGGGGGGAGGGGTGCGAGAGGGGGGAGGGTGCGAGAGGGGGGAGGGGTGCGAGAGGGGGGAGGGGGTGCGAGAGGGGGGAGGGGTGCGAGAGGGGGGGAGGGGTGCGAGAGGGGGGAGGGGTGCGAGAGGGGGGGAGGGGTGCGAGAGGGGGGAGGGGTGCGAGAGGGGGGAGGGGTGCGAGAGGGGGGGAGGGGTGCGAGGGGGGGAGGGGTGCGAGGGGGGGGAGGGGTGCGAGGGGGGGGAGGGGTGCGAGGGGGGGGAGGGGGTGCGAGGGGGGGGAGGGGTGCGAGGGGGGGGAGGGGTGCGAGGGGGGGGAGGGGTGCGAGGGGGGGGGAGGGGTGCGAGGGGGGAGGGGTGCGAGGGGGGGGAGGGGTGCGAGGGGGGGGAGGGGTGCGAGGGGGGGGAGGGGTGCGAGGGGGGGAGGGGTTGCGAGAGGGGGGAGGGGTGCGAGAGGGGGGAGGGGTGCGAGAGGGGGGAGGGGTGCGAGAGGGGGGAGGGGTGCGAGGAGGGGGGAGGGGTGCGAGAGGGGGGAGGGGTGCGAGAGGGGGGGAGGGGTGCGAGAGGGGGGAGGGGTGCGAGAGGGGGGAGGGGTGCGAGAGGGGGGAGGGGTGCGAGAGGGGGGAGGGGTGCGAGAGGGGGGAGGGTGTGCGAGAGGGGGGAGGGGTGCGAGAGGGGGGGAGGGGTGCGAGAGGGGGGGAGGGGTGCGAGAGGGGGGAGGGGTGCGAGAGGGGGGAGGGGTGCGAGAGGGGGGAGGGGTGCGAGAGGGGGGGAGGGGTGCGAGAGGGGGGAGGGGTGCGAGAGGGGGGAGGGGGTGCGAGAGGGGGAGGGGTGCGAGAGGGGGGAGGGTGCGAGAGGGGGGAGGGGTGCGAGAGGGGGGAGGGGTGCGAGAGGGGGGAGGGGTGCGAGAGGGGGGAGGGGTGCGAGAGGGGGGAGGGGTGCGAGAGGGGGGAGGGGTGCGAGAGGGGGGGAGGGGTGCGAGAGGGGGAGGGGTGCGAGAGGGGGGAGGGGTGCGAGAGGGGGGAGGGGGTGCGAGAGGGGGGAGGGGTGCGAGAGGGGAGGGGCGAGAGGGGAGGGTGCGAGAGGGGGGAGGGGTGCGAGAGGGGGGAGGGGTGCGAGAGGGGGGAGGGGTGCGAGAGGGGGGAGGGGTGCGAGAGGGGGGAGGGGTGCGAGGAGGGGGGGAGGGGTGTGCGAGAGGGGGGAGGGGTGCGAGAGGGGGGAGGGGTGCGAGAGGGGGGAGGGGTGCGAGAGGGGGGAGGGTGCGAGAGGGGGGAGGGGTGCGAGAGGGGGGAGGGGTGCGAGAGGGGGGAGGGGTGCGAGAGGGGGGAGGGGTGCGAGAGGGGGGAGGGGGTGCGAGAGGGGGAGGGGTGCGAGAGGGGGGAGGGGTGCGAGAGGGGGGAGGGGTGCGAGAGGGGGAGGGTGCGAGAGGGGGGAGGGGTGCGAGAGGGCGAGGGGTGCGAGAGGGGTGCGAGAGGGGGAGGGGTGCGAGAGGGGGAGGGTGCGAGAGGGGGGAGGGGTGCGAGAGGGGGAGGGTGCGAGAGGGGGGGAGGGGTGCGAGAGGGGGGAGGGGTGCGAGAGGGGGAGGGGGCGAGAGGGGGAGGGGGTGCGAGAGGGGGGAGGGGTGCGAGAGGGGGGAGGGGTGCGAGAGGGGGGAGGGGTTGCGAGAGGGGGGAGGGGTGCGAGAGGGGGGAGGGGTGCGAGAGGGGGGAGGGGTGCGAGAGGGGGGAGGGGTGCGAGAGGGGGAGGGGTGCGAGAGGGGGGAGGGGTGCGAGAGGGGGGAGGGGTGCGAGAGGGGGGAGGGGTGCGAGGGGGAGGGCGAGAGGGGTGCGAGAGGGGGGAGGGGTGCGAGGAGGGGGGAGGGGTGCGAGAGGGGGGGGAGGGGTGCGAGAGGGGGGAGGGGTGCGAGAGGGGGGGAGGGGGTGCGAGAGGGGGGAGGGGTGCGAGAGGGGGAGGGGTGCGAGAGGGGGGAGGGGTGCGAGAGGGGGGAGGGGTGCGAGAGGGGGGAGGGGTGCGAGAGGGGGGAGGGTGCGAGAGGGGGAGGGGTGCGAGAGGGGGAGGGGTGCGAGAGGGGGGAGGGGTGCGAGAGGGGGGGAGGGGTGCGAGAGGGGGGAGGGGTGCGAGAGGGGGAGGGGTGCGAGAGGGGGGAGGGGTGCGAGAGGGGGGAGGGGTGCGAGAGGGGGAGGGGTGCGAGAGGGGGGAGGGGTGCGAGAGGGGGGGAGGGGGTGCGAGAGGGGGGAGGGGTGCGAGAGGGGGGAGGGGTGCGAGAGGGGGGAGGGGGTGCGAGAGGGGGGAGGGGTGCGAGAGGGGGGAGGGGTGCGAGAGGGGGGAGGGGTGCGAGAGGGGGGAGGGGTGCGAGAGGGGGGAGGGGTGCGAGAGGGGGAGGGGTGCGAGAGGGGGGAGGGGTGCGAGAGGGGGGAGGGGTGCGAGAGGGGGGAGGGGTGCGAGAGGGGGGGAGGGGTGCGAGAGGGGGGAGGGGTGCGAGAGGGGGGAGGGGTGCGAGAGGGGGGGAGGGGTGCGAGAGGGGGGAGGGGTGCGAGAGGGGGGAGGGGTGCGAGAGGGGGGAGGGGTGCGAGAGGGGGGAGGGGTGCGAGAGGGGGGAGGGGTGCGAGAGGGGGGAGGGGTGCGAGAGGGGGAGGGGTGCGAGAGGGGGGAGGGGTGCGAGAGGGGGAGGGGTGCGAGAGGGGAGGGGTGCGCGAGGGGGAGGGGTGCGAGAGGGGTGAGGGGTGCGAGAGGGGTGAGGGGTGCGAGAGGGGGGCGAGGGGGTGCGAGAGGGGGGAGGGGTGCGAGAGGGGGGGAGGGGTGCGAGAGGGGGGAGGGGTGCGAGAGGGGAGGGTGCGAGAGGGGGGAGGGGTGCGAGAGGGGGGAGGGGTGCGAGAGGGGGAGGGGTGCGAGAGGGGGGAGGGGTGCGAGAGGGGGGGGGGGGAGGGGGGAGGGGTGCGAGAGGGGGAGGGGTGCGAGAGGGGGGAGGGGTGCGAGAGGGGGGAGGGGTGCGAGAGGGGGGAGGGGTGCGAGAGGGGGGAGGGGTGCGAGAGGGGGGGAGGGGTGCGAGAGGGGGGAGGGGTGCGAGAGGGGGGAGGGGTGCGAGAGGGGGGAGGGGGGTGCGAGAGGGGGGAGGGGTGCGAGAGGGGGGAGGGGGTGCGAGAGGGGGGAGGGGTGCGAGAGGGGGGAGGGGTGCGAGAGGGGGGAGGGGTGCGAGAGGGGGGAGGGGTGCGAGAGGGGGGAGGGGTGCGAGAGGGGGGAGGGGTGCGAGAGGGGGGAGGGGTGCGAGAGGGGGAGGGGGTGCGAGAGGGGGGAGGGGGGTGCTGAGAGGGGGGGAGGGGCGGTGCGAGAGGGGGGAGGGGTGCGAGAGGGGGGAGGGGTGCGAGAGGGGGGAGGGGTGCGAGAGGGGGGAGGGGTGCGAGAGGGGGAGGGGTGCGAGAGGGGGGAGGGGTGCGAGAGGGGGGAGGGGTGCGAGAGGGGGAGGGGGCGAGAGGGGGGAGGGGGCGAGAGGGGGGAGGAGGGCGAGGGGGAGGAGGGCGAGGGGGGGAGGAGGGCGAGGGGGGAGGAGGGCGAGGGGGGAGGAGGGCGAGGGGGGAGGAGGGCGAGGGGGGAGGAGGGCGAGGGGGGGAGGAGGGAGGTCGGGGGGGGGGGGAGGCGGAGGTCGGGGGGGGGGAGGAGGAGGTCGGGGGGGGGAGGAGGAGGTCGGGGGGGGGGAGGAGGAGGTCGGGGGGGGGGAGGAGGAGGTCGGGGGGGGGGAGGAGGAGGTCGGGGGGAGGAGGGGGGAGGACGAGGTCGGGGGGGGAGAGGGCGACGGGGAGGAAGGGAGGAGAAAGAGAGATGGAGAGAATGTGAGAAAAGTCAGGTTGAGAGTTTATGGACCGTCAGAGACAAAAATAAAACAGCTGAGTTTGACCATTTGACCATTGTGGGGGGGACACACCAGCAAACCCCACTCGGGATAATTACCAACCTTACAGCCTCTGACAGTTCAGCACTCCCTCAGTACTGACGCCTCTGACAGTGCGGCACTCCCTCAGTACTGACCCTCTGACAGTGCGGCACTCCCTCAGGACTGACCCTCTGACAGTGCGGCACTCCCTCAGGACTGACCCCTCTGACAGTGCGGCACTCCCTCAGGACTGACCCTCTGACAGGTGCGGCACTCCCTCAGTACTGACCCTCTGACAGTGCAGCACTCCCTCAGTACTGACCCTCTGACAGTGCGGCACTCCCTCAGTAACTGACCCTCTGACAGTGCGGCACTCCCTCAGTACTGACCCTCTGACAGTGCGGCACTCCCTCAGAACTGACCCTCTGACAGTGCGGCACTCCCTCAGTACTGACCCTCTGACAGTGCAGCACTCCCTCAGTACTGACCCTCTGACAGTGCGACACTCCCTCAGAACTGACCCCCTGACAGTGCGGCACTCCCTCAGTACTGACCCTCTGACAGTGCGGCACTCCCTCAGTACTGACCCCTCTGACAGTGCAGCACTCCCTCAGTACTGACCCTCTGACAGTGCGGCACTCCCTCAGAACTGACCCTCTGACAGTGCGGCACTCCCTCAGTACTGACCCTCTGACAGTGCGGCACTCCCTCAGTACTGACCCTCTGACAGTGCAGCACTCCCTCAGTACTGACCCTCTGACAGTGCGGCACTCCCTCAGTACTGACCCTCTGACAGTGCTCAGCACTCCCTCAGTACTGACCCTCTGACAGTGCGGCACTCCCTCAGTACTGACCCTCTGACAGTGCGGCACTCCCTCAGTACTGACCCTCTGACAGTGCAGCACTCCCTCAGTACTGGCCCCTCTGACAGTGCGGCACTCCCTCAGTACTGACCCTCTGACAGTGCAGCACTCCCTCAGTACTGACCCTCTGACAGTGCAGCACTCCCTCAGTACTGACCCTCTGACAGTGCAGCGCTCCCTCAGTACTGACCCTCTGACAGTGCAGCACTCCCTCAGTACTGACCCTCTGACAGTGCGGCACTCCCTCAGTACTGACCCTCTGACAGTGCGGCACTCCCTCAGTACTGACAGTGCGGCACTCCCTCAGTACTGACCCTCTGACAGTGCGGCACTCCCTCAGTACTGACCCTCTGACAGAGCGGCACTCCCTCAGTACTGACCCTCTTGACAGTGCAGCACTCCCTGAGTACTGACCCTCTGACAGTGTGGCGCTCCCTCAGTACTGACCGTCTGACAGTGCGGCGCTCCCTCAGTACTGACCCTCTGACAGTGCGGCACTCCCTCAGTACTGCCCCTCTGACAGTGCGGCACTCCCTCAGTACTGACCCTCTGACAGTGCGGTACTCCCTCAGTACTGACCCTCTGACAGTGCAGCACTCCCTCAGTACTGAACCTCTAACAGTGCGGCACTCCCTCAGTACTGACCCTCTGACAGTGCGGCACTCCTTCAGTACTGACCCTCTGACAGTGCAGCACTCCCTCAGTACTGACCCTCTGACAGTGCGGCGCCTCCCTCAGTACTGACCCTCTGACAGGGCAGCACTCCCTCAGTACTGACCCTCTGACAGTGCGGCACTCCCTCAGTACTGACCCTCTGACAGTGCGGCACTCCCTCGGTACTGACCCTCTGACAGTGCGGCACTTCCTCAGTACTGACCCTCTGACAGTGCGGCACTCCCTCGGTACTGACCCTCTGACAGTGCAGCACTCCCTCAGTCCTGACCCTCTGACAGTGCGGCACTCCCTCAGTACTGACCCTCTGACAGTGCAGCACTCCCTCAGTACTGACCCTCTGACAGTGCAGCGCTCCCTCAGTACTGACCCCTCTGACAGTGCGGCACTCCCTCAGTACTGACCCTCTGACAGTGCGGCACTCCCTCAGTACTGACCCTCTGACAGTGCGGCACTCCCTCAGTACTGACCCTCTGACAGTGCGGCACTCCCTCAGTACTGACCCTCTGACAGTGCGGCACTCCCTCAGTACTGACCCTCTGACAGTGCGGCGCTCCCTCAGTACTGACCCCCTGACAGTGCGGCACTCCCTCAGTACTGACCCTCTGACAGTGCGGCACTCCCTCAGTACTGACCCTCTGACAGTGCGGCACTCCCTCAGTACTGACCCTCTGACAGTGCGGCACTCCCTCAGTACTGACCCTCTGACAGTGCGGCACTCCCTCAGTACTGACCCTCTGACAGTGCAGCACTCCCTCAGTACTGACCCTCTGACAGTGCGGCACTCCCTCAGTACTGACCCTCTGACAATGCGGCACTCCCTCAGCACTGACCCTCTGACGGTGCAGCACTCCCTCAGTACTGACCCTCTGACAGTGCGGCACTCCCTCAGTACTGACCCTCTGACAGTGCGGCACTCCCTCAGTACTGACCCTCTGACTGTGCAGCACTCCCTCAGTACTGACCCTCTGACAGTGCGGCACTCCCTCAGTACTGACCCTCTGACAGTGCAGCACTCCCTCAGTACTGACCCTCTGACAGTGCGGCATTCCCTTAGTACTGGACCCTCTGATTGTGCAGCACTCCCTCAGTACTGACCCTCTGACAGTGCGGCACTCCCTCAGTACTGACCCTCTGACAGTGCAGCACTCCCTCAGTACTGACCCTCTGACAGTGCAGCACTCCCTCAGTACTGACCCTCTGACAGTGCAGCACTCTCTCAGTACTGACCCTGTGACAGTGCGGCACTCCCTCAGTACTGACCCTCTGACAGTGCGGCACTCCCTCAGTACTGACCCTCTGACAGTGCGGCACTCCTTCAGTACTGACCCTCTGACAGTGCGGGCACTCCCTCAGTACTGACCCTCCGACAGTGCAGCACTCCCTCAGTACTGAACCTCTGACAGTGCGGCACTCCCTCAGTACTGACCCACTGACAGTGCAGCACTCCCTCAGTACTGACCCTCTGACAGTGCAGCACTCCCTCAGTACTGACCCTCTGACAGTGCAGCACTCCCTCAGTACTGACCCTCTGACAGTGCAGCACTCCCTCAGTACTGACCCTCTGACAGTGCAGCACTCCCTCTGTACTGACCCTCTGACAGTGCAGCACTCCCTCAGTACTGACCCCCTGACAGTGCAGCACTCCCTCAGTACAGACCCTCTGACTGTGCGGGCACTCCCTCAGTACTGACACTCTGATAGTGCGGCACTCCCTCAGTACTGACCCTCTGACAGTGCAGCACTCCCTCAGTACTGACCCTCTGACAGTGCGGCACTCCCTCAGTACTGACCCTCTGACAGTGCAGCACCCCCTCAGTACTGACTCCTCTGACAGTGCAGCACTCCCTCAGTACTGACCCTCTGACAGTGCGGCACTCCCTCAGTACTGACCCTCTGACGCTGCAGCACTCCCTCAGTACTGACCCTCTGACAGTGCAGCACTCCCTCAGTACTGACCCTCTGACAGTGCGGCACTCCCTCAGTACAGACCCTCTGACTGTGCGGGCACCTCCCTCAGTACTGACCCTCTGACAGTGCAGCACTCCCTCAGTACAGACCCTCTGACTGTGCGGCACTCCCTCAGTACTGACCCTATGACAGTGCGGCACTCCCTCAGTACTGACCCTCTGACAGTGCGGAGCTCCCTCAGTACTGACCCTCTGACAGTGCAGCACTCCCTCAGTACTGACCCTCTGACAGTGCGGCACTCCCTCAGTACTGACCCTCTGACAGTGCGGCACTCCCTCAGTACTGACACTCTGACAGTGCGGCGCTCCCTCAGTACTGACCCTTCTGGCAGTGCGGGCACTCCGTCAGCACTGACCCTCTGACAGTGCGGCACTCCCTCAGTACTGACCCTCTGACAGTGCAGCACTCCTCTCAGTACTGACCCTCTGACATTGCGGCACTCCCTCAGTACTGACCCTCTGACAGTGCGGCACTCCCTCAGTACTGACCCTCTGACACTGCAGCACTCCCTCAGTACTGACCCTCTGACAGTGCAGCACTCCCTCAGTACTGACCCTCTGACAGTGCAGCACTCCCTCAGTACTGACCTCTCTGACAGTGCAGCACTCCCTCAGTACTGACCCTCTGACAGTGCAGCACTCCCTCAGTACAGACCCTCTGACTGTGCGGCACTCCCTCAGTACTGACACTCTGACAGTGCAGCATTCCCTCAGTACTGACTCTCTGACAGTGCAGCACTCCCTCAGTACTGACACTCTGACAGTGCAGCATTCCCTCAGTACTGACACTCTGACAGTGCAGCACTCCCTCAGTACTGACTCTCTGACAGTGCAGCACTCCCTCAGTACTGACCCTCTGACATTGCGGCACTCCCTCAGTACTGACCCTCTGACACTGCAGCACTCCCTCAGTACTGACCCTCTGACAGTGCGGCACTCCCTCAGTACTGACCCTCTGACAGTGCAGCACTCCCTCAGTACGTGACTCTCTGACAGTGCGGCACTCCCTCAGTACTGACCCTCTGACAGCGCAGCACTCCTCTCAGTACTGACCCTCTGACAGCGCGGCACTCCCTCAGTACTGACCCTCTGACAGTGAGACACTCCCTCAGTACTGACCCTCTGACAGTGAGACACTCCCTCAGTACTGACCCTCTGAAAGTGCAGCACTCCCTCAGTACTGACTCTCTGACAGTGCAGCACTCCCTCAGTACTGACTCTCTGACAGTGCGGCACTCCCTCAGTACTGACCCTCTGACAGTGCAGCACTCCCTCAGTACTGACCCTCTGACAGCGCGGCACTCCCTCAGTACTGACCCTCTGACAGTGAGACACTCCCTCAGTACTGACTCTGACAGTGCAGCACTCCCTCAGTACTGACCCTCTGGACAGTGCAGCACTCCCTCAGTACTGAACCCTCTGACAGCGCGGCACTCCCCTCAGTACTGACCCTCTGACAGTGAGACACTCCCTCAGTACTGACCCTCTGACAGTGAGACACTCCCTCAGTACTGACCCTCTGACAGTGCAGCACTCCCTCAGTACTGACTCTCTGACAGTGCAGCACTCCCTCAGTACTGACTCTCTGACAGTGCGGCACTCCCTCAGTACTGACCCTCTGACAGTGCAGCACTCCCTCAGTACTGACCCTCTGACAGCGCGGCACTCCCTCAGTACTGACCCTCTGACAGTGAGACACTCCCTCAGTACTGACCCTCTGACAGTGCAGCACTCCCTCAGTACTGACCCTCTGACAGTGCAGCACTCCCTCAGTACTGACCCTCTGACAGTGCGGCACTCCGTCAGTACTGACCCTCTGACAGCGCGGCACTCCCTCAGTACTGACCCCTCTGACAGTGCAGCACTCCCTCAGTACTGACCCTCTGACAGTGAGACACTCCCTCAGTACTGACCCTCTGACAGTGCAGCACTCCCTCAGTACTGACCATCTGACAGTGCAGCACTCCCCTCAGTACTGACCCTCTGACAGTGAGACACTCCCTCAGTACTGACCCTCTGACAGTGCGGCACTCCCTCAGTACTGACCCTCTGACAGTGCGGCACTCCCTCAGTACTGACCCTCTGACAGTGTGGCACTCCCTCAGTACTGACCCTCTGACAGTGCAGCACTCCCTCAGTACTGACCCTCTGACAGTGCGGCACTCCCTCAGTACTGACCCTCTGACAGTGCGGCACTCCCTCAGTACTGACCCTCTGACAGTGCAGCACTCCCTCAGTACTGACCCTCTGACAGTGCAGCACTCCCTCAGTACTGACCCTCTGACAGTGAGACACTCCCTCAGTACTGACCATCTGACAGTGCAGCACTCCCTCAGTACTGACCCTCTGACAGTGAGACACTCCCTCAGTACTGACCCTCTGACAGTGCGGCGCTCCCTCAGTACTGACCCTCTGACAGTGCAGCACTCCCCTCAGTACTGACCCTCTGACAGTGAGACACTCCCTCAGTACTGACCCTCTGACAGTGCAGCACTCCCTCAGTACTGACCCTCTGGACAGTGCGGCACTCCCTCAGTACTGACCCTCTGACAGCGCAGTACTCCCTCAGTACTGACTCTCTGACAGTGCAGCACTCCCTCAGTACTGACCCTCTGACAGTGCAGCACTCCCTCAGTACTGACTCTCTGACAGTGCGGGCACTCCCTCAGTACTGACCCTCTGACAGCGCAGTACTCCCTCAGTACTGACTCTCTGACAGTGCAGCACTCCCTCAGTACTGACCCTCTGACAGTGCAGCACTCCCTCAGTACTGACCCTCTGACAGTGCGGCACTCCCTCAGTACTGACCCTCTGACAGTGCGGCACTCCCTCAGTACTGACCCTCTGACAGTGCAGCACTCCCTCAGTACTGACCCTCTGACAGTGCGGCACTCCCTCAATACTGACCCTCTGACAGTGCAGCACTCCCTCAGTACTGACCCTCTGACAGTGCGGCACTCCCTCAGTACTGACCCTCTGACAGTGCAGCACTCCCTCAGTACTGACCCTCTGACAGTGGAGGACACTCCCTCAGTACTGACCATGCTGACAGTGCAGCACTCCCTCAGTACTGACCCTCTGACAGTGAGACACTCCCTCAGTACTGACCCTCTGACAGTGCGGCGCTCCCTCAGTACTGACCCTCTGACAGTGCAGCACTCCCTCAGTACTGACCCTCTGACAGTGAGACACTCCCTCAGTACTGACCCTCTGACAGTGCAGCACTCCCTCAGTACTGACCCTCTGACAGTGAGACACTCCCTCAGTACTGACCCTCTGACAGCGCAGCACTCCCTCAGTACTGACTCTCTGACAGTGCGGCACTCCCTCAGTACTGACCCTCTGACAGCGCAGCACTCCCTCAGTACATACTCTCTGACAGTGCAGCACTCCCTCAGTACTGACCCTCTGACAGTGCAGCACTCCCTCAGTACTGACTCTCTGACAGTGCGGCACTCCCTCAGCACTGACCCTCTGACAGTGCAGCACTCCCTCAGTACTGACCCTCTGACAGTGCAGCACTCCCTCAGTACTGACCCTCTGACAGTGCAGCACTCCCTCAGTACTGACCCTCTGACAGTGCGGCACTCCCTCAGTACTGACTCTCCGACAGTGCAGCACTCCCTCAGTACTGACCCTCTGACAGTGCGGCACTCGCTCAGTACTGACCCTCTGACAGTGCGGCACTCGCTCAGTACTGACCCTCTGACAGTGCGGCACTCCCTCAGTACTGACCCTCTGACAGTGCGGCACTCCCTCAGCACTGACCCTCTGACAGTGCAGCACTCCCTCAGTACTGACCCTCTGACAGTGCGGCACTCCCTCAGTACTGACCCTCTGACAGTGCAGCACTCCCTCAGTACTGACCCTCTGACAGTGCGGCACTCCCTCAGTACTGACCCTCTGACAGTGCGGCACTCCCTCAGTACTGACCCTCTGACAGTGCAGCACTCCCTCAGTACTGACCCTCCGACAGTGCAGCACTCCCTCAGTACTGACCCTCCGACAGTGCGGCACTCCCTCAGTACTGACCCTCTGACAGTGCGGCACTCCCTCAGTACTGACTCTCCGACAGTGCAGCACTCCCTCAGTACTGACCCTCTGACAGTGCAGCACTCCCTCAGTACTGACCCTCCGACAGTGCAGCACTCCCTCAGTACTGACCCTCTGACAGTGCGGCACTCCCTCAGTACTGACCCTCTGACAGTGCGGCACTCCCTCAGTACTGACCCTCTGACAGTGCAGCACTCCCTCAGTACTGACCCTCTGACAGTGCAGCACTCCCTCAGTACTGACTCTCCGACAGTGCAGCACTCCCTCAGTACTGACCCTCTGACAGTGCGGCACTCCCTCAGTACTGACCCTCTGACAGTGCGGCACTCCCTCAGTACTGACCCTCTGACAGTGCGGCACTCCCTCAGTACTGACCCTCTGACAGTGCTGCACTCCCTCAGTACTGACCCTCTGACAGTGCGGCACTCCCTCAGTACTGACCCTCTGACAGTGCAGCGTTCCCTCAGTACTGACCCTCTGACAGTGCGGCACTCCCTCAGTACTGACCCTCTGACAGTGCGGCGCTCCCTCAGTACTGACCCTCTGACAGTGCAGCACTCCCTCAGTACTGACCCTCTGACAGTGAGACACTCCCTCAGTACTGACCCTCTGACAGTGCAGCACTCCCTCAGTACTGACCCTCTGACAGTGAGACACTCCCTCAGTACTGACCCTCTGACAGCGCAGCACTCCCTCAGTACTGACTCTCTGACAGTGCGGCACTCCCTCAGTACTGACCCTCTGACAGCGCAGCACTCCCTCAGTACATACTCTCTGACAGTGCAGCACTTCCTCAGTACTGACCCTCTGACAGTGCAGCACTCCCTCAGTACTGACTCTCTGACAGTGCGGCACTCCCTCAGCACTGACCCTCTGACAGTGCAGCACTCCCTCAGTACTGACCCTCTGACAGTGCAGCACTCCCTCAGTACTGACCCTCTGACAGTGCAGCACTCCCTCAGTACTGACCCTCTGACAGTGCGGCACTCCCTCAGTACTGACTCTCCGACAGTGCAGCACTCCCTCAGTACTGACCCTCTGACAGTGCGGCACTCGCTCAGTACTGACCCTCTGACAGTGCGGCACTCCCTCAGCACTGACCCTCTGACAGTGCAGCACTCCCTCAGTACTGACCCTCTGACAGTGCGGCACTCCCTCAGTACTGACCCTCTGACAGTGCAGCACTCCCTCAGTACTGACCCTCTGACAGTGCGGCACTCCCTCAGTACTGACCCTCTGACAGTGCGGCACTCCCTCAGTACTGACCCTCTGACAGTGCAGCACTCCCTCAGTACTGACCCTCCGACAGTGCAGCACTCCCTCAGTACTGACCCTCCGACAGTGAAGCACTCCCTCAGTACTGACCCTCTGACAGTGCGGCACTCCCTCAGTACTGACTCTCCGACAGTGCAGCACTCCCTCAGTACTGACCCTCTGACAGTGCAGCACTCCCTCAGTACTGACCCTCTGACAGTGCAGCACTCCCTCAGTACTGACTCTCCGACAGTGCAGCACTCCCTCAGTACTGACCCTCTGACAGTGCGGCACTCCCTCAGTACTGACCCTCTGACAGTGCGGCACTCCCTCAGTACTGACCCTCTGACAGTGCGGCACTCCCTCAGTACTGACCCTCTGACAGTGCTGCACTCCCTCAGTACTGACCCTCTGACAGTGCGGCACTCCCTCAGTACTGACCCTCTGACAGTGCAGCGTTCCCTCAGTACTGACCCTCTGACAGTGCGGCACTCCCTCAGTACTGACCCTCTGACAGTGCGTCACTCCCTCAGTACTGACCTTCTGACAGTGCGGCACTCCCCCAGTACTGACCCTCTGACAGTGCGGCAATCCCTCAGTACTGACCCTCTGACAGTGCAGCACTCCCTCAGTACTGACCCTCTGACAGTGCGGCACTCCCTCAGTACTGACCCTCTGACAGTGCGGCACTCCCTCAGTACTGACCCTCTGACAGTGCAGCACTCCCCCAGTACTGACCCTCTGACAGTGCGGCACCCCCTCAGTACTGACCCTCTGACAGTGCGGCACTCCCTCAGTACCGACCCTCTGACAGTGCAGCACTCCCCCAGTACTGACCCTTTGACAGTGCGGCACTCCCTCAGTACGGACTCTCTGACAGTGCAGCACTCCCTCAGTACTGACCCTCTGACAGTGCGGCGCTCCCTCAGTACTGACCCTCTGACAGTGCGGCGCTCCCTCAGTACTGACCCTCTGACAGTGCGGCACTCCCTCAGTACTGACCCTCTGACAGTGCAGCACTCCCTCAGTACTGACCCTCTGACAGTGCGGCGCTCCCTCAGTACTGACCCTCTGACAGTGCAGCACTCCCTCAGTACTGACCCTCTGACAGTGCGGCGCTCCCTCAGTACTGACCCTCTGACAGTGCAGCACTCCCCCAGTACTGACCCTTTGACAGCGCGGCACTCCCTCAGTACTGACCCCCTGACAGTGCAGCACTCCCTCAGTACTGACCCTCTGACAGTGCGGCACTCCCTGTACTGACCCTCTGACAGTGCGGCACTCCCTCAGTACTGACCCTCTGACAGTGCAGCACTCCCTCAGTACTGACCCTCTGACAGTGCGGCACTCCCTCAGTACTGACCCTCTGACAGTGCGGCACTCCCTCAGTACTGACCCTCTGACAGTGCAGCACTCCCTCAGTACTGACCCTCTGACAGTGCGGCACTCCCTCAGTACTGACCCTCTGACAGTGCAGCACTCCCTCAGTACTGACTCTCTGACAGTGCGGCACTCCCTCAGTACTGACCCTCTGACAGTGCAGCACTCCCCCAGTACTGACCCTTTGACAGTGCGGCACTCCCTCAGTACTGACCCCCTGACAGTGCGGCACTCCCTCAGTACTGACCCTCTGACAGTGCGGCACTCCCTCAGTACTGACCCTCTGACAGTGCAGCACTCCCTCAGTACTGACCCTCTGACAGTGCGGCACTCCCTCAGTACTGACCCTCTGACAGTGCAGCACTCCCTCAGTACTGACCCTCTGACAGTGCAGCACTCCCTCAGTTCTGACCCTCTGACAGTGCGGCACTCCCTCAGTACTGACCCTCTGACAGTGCAGCACACCCTCAGTACTGACCCTCTGACAGTGCGGCACTCCCTCAGTACTGACTCTCTGACAGTGCAGCGCTCCCTCAGTACTGACCCTCTGACAGTGCGGCACTCCCTCAGTACTGACTCTCTGACAGTGCGGCACTCCCTCAGTGCTGACCCTCTGACAGTGCAGCACTCCCTCAGTACTGACCCTCTGACAGTGCAGCACTCCCTCAGTACTGACCCTCTGACAGTGCAGCACTCCCTCAGTACTGACCCTCTGACAGTGCAGCACTCCCTCAGTTCTGACCCTCTGACAGTGCGGCACTCCCTCAGCACTGACCCTCTGACAGTGCAGCACTCCCTCAGTACTGACCCTCTGACAGTGCAGCACTCCCTCAGTTCTGACCCTCTGACAGTGCGGCACTCCCTCAGTACTGACCCTCCGACAGTGCGGCACTCCCTCAGTACTGACCCTCTGACAGTGCAGCACTCCCTCAGTACTGACCCTCTGACAGTGCAGCACACCCTCAGTACTGACCCTCTGACAGTGCGGCACTCCCTCAGTACTGACTCTCTGACAGTGCGGCACTCCCTCAGTACTGACCCTCTGACAGTGCGGCACTCCCTCAGTACTGACCCTCTGACAGTGCGGCACTCCCTCAGTACTGACCCTCTGACAGTGCGGCACTCCCTCAGTACTGACCCTCTGACAGTGCGGCACTCCCTCAGTACTGACCCTCTGACAGTGCGGCACTCCCTCAGTACTGACCCTCTGACAGTGCAGCACTCCCTCAGTACTGACCCTCTGACAGTGCGGCACTCCCTCAGTACTGACCCTCTGACAGTGCAGCACTCCCTCAGTACTGACCCTCTGACAGTGCAGCACTCCCTCAGTACTGACCCTCTGACAGTGCAGCACTCCCTCAGCACTGACCCTCTGACAGTGCGGCACTACCTCAGTACTGACCCTCTGACAGTGCAGCACTCCCTCAGTACCGACCCTCTGACAGTGCGGCACTCCCTCAGTACTGACCCTCTGACAGTGCGGCACTACCTCAGTACTGACCCTCTGACAGTGCAGCACTCCCTCAGCACTGACCCTCTGTCTGTGCGGCACTCCCTCAGTACTGACCCTCTGACAGTGCGGCACTCCCTCAGTACTGACTCTCTGACAGTGCGGCACTCCCTCAGTACTGACCCTCTGACAGTGCAGCACTCCCTCAGTACTGACCCTCTGACAGTGCAGCGCTCCCTCAGTACTGACCCTCTGACAGTGCGGCACTACCTCAGTACTAACCCTCTGACAGTGCAGCGATCCCTCAATACTGACCCTCTGACAGTGCGGCACTCCCTCAGTACTAACCCTCTGACAGTGCAGCACTCCCTCAGTACTGACCCTCTGACAGTGCGGCACTACCTCAGTACTAACCCTCTGACAGTGCAGCACTCCCTCAGTACTGATCCTCTGACAGTGCGGCACTCCCTCAGTACTGACCCTCTGACAGTGCAGCACTCCCTCAGTACTGACCCTCTGACAGTGCAGCACTCCCTCAGTACTGACTCTCTGACAGTGCGGCACTCCCTCAGTACTGACTCTCTGACAGTGCGGCACTCCCTCAGTACTGACCCTCTGACAGTGGAGCGCTCCCTCGGTACTGACTCTCTGACAGTGCAGCGCTCCCTCAGTACTGACCCTCTGACAGTGCAGCGCTCCCTCAGTACTGACCCTCTGACAGTGCGGCACTCCCTCAGTACTGACCCTCTGACAGTGCAGCACTCCCTCAGTACTGACCCTCTGACAGTGCGGCACTCCCTCAGTATTGACCCTCTGACAGTGTGGCACTCCCTCAGTACTGACCCTCTGACAGTGCAGCAATGCCTCAGTACTGACCCTCTGACAGTGCAGCACTCCCTCAGTACTGACCCTCTGACAGTGCGGCACTCCCTCAGTACTGACCCTCTGACAGAGCAACACTCCCTCAGTACTGACCCTCTGACAGTGCAGCAATGCCTCAGTACTGACCCTCTGACAGAGCAACACTCCCTCAGTACTGACCGTCTGACAGTGCAGCACTCCCTCAGTACTGACCCTCTGACAGTGCAGCAATGCCTCAGTACTGACCCTCTGACAGAGCAACACTCCCTCAGTACTGACCCTCTGACAATGCAGCACTCCCTCAGTACTGACCCTCTGACAGTGCGGCACTCCCTCAGTACTGTCCCTCTGACAGTGCGACACTCCCTCAGCACTGACCCTCTGACAGTGCAGCACTCCCTCAGTACTGACCGTCTGACAGTGCGGCACTCCCTCAGTACTGACCCTCTGACAGTGCGACCCTCCCTCAGTACTGACCGTCTGACAGTGCGGCACTCCCTCAGTACTGACCCTCTGACAGTGCGACCCTCCCTCAGTACTGTCCCTCTGACAGTGCGGTACTCCCTCAGTACTGACCCTCTGACAGTGCGGCACTCCCTCAGTACTGACCCTCTGACAGTGCAGCACTCCCTCAGTACTGACCCTCTGACAGTGCAACACTCCCTCAGTACTGACCCTCTGACAGTGCGGCACTCCCTCAGTACTGACCCTCTGACAGTGCGACCCTCCCTCAGCACTGACCCTCTGACAGTGCAGCACTCCCTCAGTACTGACCGTCTGACAGTGCGGCACTCCCTCAGTACTGACCCTCTGACAGTGCGACCCTCCCTCAGTACTGACCGTCTGACAGTGCGGCACTCCCTCAGTACTGACCCTCTGACAGTGCGACCCTCCCTCAGTACTGACCCTCTGACAGTGCAGCACTCCCTCAGTACTGACCCTCTGACAGTGCAGCACTCCCTCAGTACTGACCCTCTGACAGTGCGGCACTCCCTCAGTACTGACCCTCTGACAATGCAGCACTCCCTCAGTACTGAACCTCTGACAGTACAGCGCTCCCTCAGTACTGACCCTCTGACAGTGCAGCACTGCCTCAGTACTGACCCTCTGACAGTGCGGCACTCCCTCAGTACTGACCCTCTGACAGTGCGGCACTCCCTCAGTACTGACCCTCTGACAATGCAGCACTCCCTCAGTACTGAACCTCTGACAGTACAGCGCTCCCTCAGTACTGACCCTCTGACAGTGCGGCACTCCCTCAGTACTGACCCTCTGACAGTGCAGCACTCCCTCAGTACTGACCCTCTGACAGTGCAGCACTCCATCAGTACTGAGCCTCTGACAGTGCGGCACTCCCTCAGTACTGACCCTCTGACAGTGCAGCATTCGCTCAGTACTGACCCTCTGACAGTGCAGCACTCCCTCAGTACTGACCCTCTGACAGTGCGGCACTCCCTCAGTACTGACCCTCTGACAGTGCAGCACTCCCTCAGTACTGACCCTCTGACAGTGCGGCACTCCCTCAGTACTGACCCTCTGACAGTGCGGCACTCCCTCAGTACTGACCCTCTGACAGTGCGGCGCTCCCTCAGTACTGACCCTGACAGTGCGGCACTCCCTCAGTACTGACCCTCTGACAGTGCAGCACTCCCTCAGTACTGACCCTCTGACAGTGCGGCACTCCCTCAGTACTGACCCTCTGACAGTGCGGCACTCCCTCAGTACTGACCCTCTGACAGTGCGGCGCTCCCTCAGTACTGACCCTGACAGTGCGGCACTCCCTCAGTACTGACCCTCTGACAGTGCAGCACTCCCTCAGTACTGACCCTCTGACAGTGCAGCACTGCCTCAGTACTGACCCTCTGACAGTGCGGCACTCCCTCAGTACTGACCCTCTGACAGTGCGGCGCTCCCTCAGTACTGACCCTGACAGTGCAGCATTCGCTCAGTACTGACCCTCTGACAGTGCGGCACTCCCTCAGTACTGACCCTCTGACAGTGCGGCACTCCCTCAGTACTGACCCTCTGACAGTGCAGCACTCCCTCAGTACTGACCCTCTGACAGTGCAGCACTCCCTCAGTACTGACCCTCTGACAGTGCGGCACTCCCTCAGTACTGACCCTCTGACAGTGCAGCACTCCCTCAGTACTGACCCTCTGACAGTGCGGCACTCCCTCAGTACTGACCCACTGACAGTGCAGCACTCCCTCAGTACTGACCCTCTGACAGTGCAGCACTCCCTCAGTACTGACCCTCTGACAGTGCGGCGCTCCCTCAGTACTGACCCTGACAGTGCGGCACTCCCTCAGTACTGACCCTCTGACAGTGCAGCACTCCCTCAGTACTGACCCTCTGACAGTGCAGCACTCCCTCAGTACTGACCCTCTGACAGTGCGGCACTCCCTCAGTACTGACCCTCTGACAGTGCGGCATTCCCTCAGTACTGACCCTGACAGTGCGGCACTCCCTCAGTACTGACCCTCTGACAGTGCAGCACTCCCTCAGTACTGACCCTCTGACAGTGCGGCACTCCCTCAGTACTGACCCTCTGACAGTGCGGCATTCCCTCAGTACTGACCCTGACAGTGCGGCACTCCCTCAGTACTGACCCTCTGACAGTGCAGCACTCCCTCAGTACTGACCCTCTGACAGTGCAGCACTCCCTCAGTACTGACCCTCTGACAGTGCAGCACTCCCCCAGTACTGACCCTTTGACAGCGCGGCACTCCCTCAGTACTGACCCCCTGACAGTGCAGCACTCCCTCAGTACTGACCCTCTGACAGTGCGGCACTCCCTGTACTGACCCTCTGACAGTGCGGCACTCCCTCAGTACTGACCCTCTGACAGTGCAGCACTCCCTCAGTACTGACCCTCTGACAGTGCGGCACTCCCTCAGTACTGACCCTCTGACAGTGCGGCACTCCCTCAGTACTGACCCTCTGACAGTGCAGCACTCCCTCAGTACTGACCCTCTGACAGTGCGGCACTCCCTCAGTACTGACCCTCTGACAGTGCAGCACTCCCTCAGTACTGACTCTCTGACAGTGCGGCACTCCCTCAGTACTGACCCTCTGACAGTGCAGCACTCCCCCAGTACTGACCCTTTGACAGTGCGGCACTCCCTCAGTACTGACCCCCTGACAGTGCGGCACTCCCTCAGTACTGACCCTCTGACAGTGCGGCACTCCCTCAGTACTGACCCTCTGACAGTGCAGCACTCCCTCAGTACTGACCCTCTGACAGTGCGGCACTCCCTCAGTACTGACCCTCTGACAGTGCAGCACTCCCTCAGTACTGACCCTCTGACAGTGCAGCACTCCCTCAGTTCTGACCCTCTGACAGTGCGGCACTCCCTCAGTACTGACCCTCTGACAGTGCAGCACACCCTCAGTACTGACCCTCTGACAGTGCGGCACTCCCTCAGTACTGACTCTCTGACAGTGCAGCGCTCCCTCAGTACTGACCCTCTGACAGTGCGGCACTCCCTCAGTACTGACTCTCTGACAGTGCGGCACTCCCTCAGTGCTGACCCTCTGACAGTGCAGCACTCCCTCAGTACTGACCCTCTGACAGTGCAGCACTCCCTCAGTACTGACCCTCTGACAGTGCAGCACTCCCTCAGTACTGACCCTCTGACAGTGCAGCACTCCCTCAGTTCTGACCCTCTGACAGTGCGGCACTCCCTCAGCACTGACCCTCTGACAGTGCAGCACTCCCTCAGTACTGACCCTCTGACAGTGCAGCACTCCCTCAGTTCTGACCCTCTGACAGTGCGGCACTCCCTCAGTACTGACCCTCCGACAGTGCGGCACTCCCTCAGTACTGACCCTCTGACAGTGCAGCACTCCCTCAGTACTGACCCTCTGACAGTGCAGCACACCCTCAGTACTGACCCTCTGACAGTGCGGCACTCCCTCAGTACTGACTCTCTGACAGTGCGGCACTCCCTCAGTACTGACCCTCTGACAGTGCGGCACTCCCTCAGTACTGACCCTCTGACAGTGCGGCACTCCCTCAGTACTGACCCTCTGACAGTGCGGCACTCCCTCAATACTGACCCTCTGACAGTGCGGCACTACCTCAGTACTGACCCTCTGACAGTGCAGCGATCCCTCAGTACTGACCCTCTGACAGTGCGGCACTACCTCAGTACTGACCCTCTGACAGTGCAGCGATCCCTCAGTACTGACCCTCTGACAGTGCGGCACTCCCTCAGTACTGACCCTCTGACAGTGCAGCACTCCCTCAGTACTGACCCTCTGACAGTGCAGCACTCCCTCAGTACTGACCCTCTGACAGTGCGGCACTCCCTCAGTACTGACCCTCTGACAGTGCAGCACTCCCTCAGTACTGACCCTCTGACAGTGCAGCACTCCCTCAGTACTGACCCTCTGACAGTGCAGCACTCCCTCAGCACTGACCCTCTGACAGTGCGGCACTACCTCAGTACTGACCCTCTGACAGTGCAGCACTCCCTCAGTACCGACCCTCTGACAGTGCGGCACTCCCTCAGTACTGACCCTCTGACAGTGCGGCACTACCTCAGTACTGACCCTCTGACAGTGCAGCACTCCCTCAGCACTGACCCTCTGTCTGTGCGGCACTCCCTCAGTACTGACCCTCTGACAGTGCGGCACTCCCTCAGTACTGACTCTCTGACAGTGCGGCACTCCCTCAGTACTGACCCTCTGACAGTGCAGCACTCCCTCAGTACTGACCCTCTGACAGTGCAGCGCTCCCTCAGTACTGACCCTCTGACAGTGCGGCACTACCTCAGTACTAACCCTCTGACAGTGCAGCGATCCCTCAATACTGACCCTCTGACAGTGCGGCACTCCCTCAGTACTAACCCTCTGACAGTGCAGCACTCCCTCAGTACTGACCCTCTGACAGTGCGGCACTACCTCAGTACTAACCCTCTGACAGTGCAGCACTCCCTCAGTACTGATCCTCTGACAGTGCGGCACTCCCTCAGTACTGACCCTCTGACAGTGCAGCACTCCCTCAGTACTGACCCTCTGACAGTGCAGCACTCCCTCAGTACTGACTCTCTGACAGTGCGGCACTCCCTCAGTACTGACCCTCTGACAGTGGAGCGCTCCCTCGGTACTGACTCTCTGACAGTGCAGCGCTCCCTCAGTACTGACCCTCTGACAGTGCAGCGCTCCCTCAGTACTGACCCTCTGACAGTGCGGCACTCCCTCAGTACTGACCCTCTGACAGTGCAGCACTCCCTCAGTACTGACCCTCTGACAGTGCGGCACTCCCTCAGTATTGACCCTCTGACAGTGTGGCACTCCCTCAGTACTGACCCTCTGACAGTGCAGCAATGCCTCAGTACTGACCCTCTGACAGTGCAGCACTCCCTCAGTACTGACCCTCTGACAGTGCGGCACTCCCTCAGTACTGACCCTCTGACAGAGCAACACTCCCTCAGTACTGACCCTCTGACAGTGCAGCAATGCCTCAGTACTGACCCTCTGACAGAGCAACACTCCCTCAGTACTGACCGTCTGACAGTGCAGCACTCCCTCAGTACTGACCCTCTGACAGTGCAGCAATGCCTCAGTACTGACCCTCTGACAGAGCAACACTCCCTCAGTACTGACCCTCTGACAATGCAGCACTCCCTCAGTACTGACCCTCTGACAGTGCGGCACTCCCTCAGTACTGTCCCTCTGACAGTGCGACACTCCCTCAGCACTGACCCTCTGACAGTGCAGCACTCCCTCAGTACTGACCGTCTGACAGTGCGGCACTCCCTCAGTACTGACCCTCTGACAGTGCGACCCTCCCTCAGTACTGACCGTCTGACAGTGCGGCACTCCCTCAGTACTGACCCTCTGACAGTGCGACCCTCCCTCAGTACTGTCCCTCTGACAGTGCGGTACTCCCTCAGTACTGACCCTCTGACAGTGCGGCACTCCCTCAGTACTGACCCTCTGACAGTGCAGCACTCCCTCAGTACTGACCCTCTGACAGTGCAACACTCCCTCAGTACTGACCCTCTGACAGTGCGGCACTCCCTCAGTACTGACCCTCTGACAGTGCGACCCTCCCTCAGCACTGACCCTCTGACAGTGCAGCACTCCCTCAGTACTGACCGTCTGACAGTGCGGCACTCCCTCAGTACTGACCCTCTGACAGTGCGACCCTCCCTCAGTACTGACCGTCTGACAGTGCGGCACTCCCTCAGTACTGACCCTCTGACAGTGCGACCCTCCCTCAGTACTGACCCTCTGACAGTGCAGCACTCCCTCAGTACTGACCCTCTGACAGTGCAGCACTCCCTCAGTACTGACCCTCTGACAGTGCGGCACTCCCTCAGTACTGACCCTCTGACAATGCAGCACTCCCTCAGTACTGAACCTCTGACAGTACAGCGCTCCCTCAGTACTGACCCTCTGACAGTGCAGCACTGCCTCAGTACTGACCCTCTGACAGTGCGGCACTCCCTCAGTACTGACCCTCTGACAGTGCGGCACTCCCTCAGTACTGACCCTCTGACAATGCAGCACTCCCTCAGTACTGAACCTCTGACAGTACAGCGCTCCCTCAGTACTGACCCTCTGACAGTGCGGCACTCCCTCAGTACTGACCCTCTGACAGTGCAGCACTCCCTCAGTACTGACCCTCTGACAGTGCAGCACTCCATCAGTACTGAGCCTCTGACAGTGCGGCACTCCCTCAGTACTGACCCTCTGACAGTGCAGCATTCGCTCAGTACTGACCCTCTGACAGTGCAGCACTCCCTCAGTACTGACCCTCTGACAGTGCGGCACTCCCTCAGTACTGACCCTCTGACAGTGCGGCACTCCCTCAGTACTGACCCTCTGACAGTGCAGCACTCCCTCAGTACTGACCCTCTGACAGTGCGGCACTCCCTCAGTACTGACCCTCTGACAGTGCGGCACTCCCTCAGTACTGACCCTCTGACAGTGCGGCGCTCCCTCAGTACTGACCCTGACAGTGCGGCACTCCCTCAGTACTGACCCTCTGACAGTGCAGCACTCCCTCAGTACTGACCCTCTGACAGTGCGGCACTCCCTCAGTACTGACCCTCTGACAGTGCGGCACTCCCTCAGTACTGACCCTCTGACAGTGCGACGCTCCCTCAGTACTGACCCTGACAGTGCGGCACTCCCTCAGTACTGACCCACTGACAGTGCAGCACTCCCTCAGTACTGACCCTCTGACAGTGCAGCACTCCCTCAGTACTGACCCTCTGACAGTGCGGCACTCCCTCAGTACTGACCCTCTGACAGTGCGGCGCTCCCTCAGTACTGACCCTGACAGTGCAGCATTCGCTCAGTACTGACCCTCTGACAGTGCGGCACTCCCTCAGTACTGACCCTCTGACAGTGCGGCACTCCCTCAGTACTGACCCTCTGACAGTGCAGCACTCCCTCAGTACTGACCCTCTGACAGTGCAGCACTCCCTCAGTACTGACCCTCTGACAGTGCGGCACTCCCTCAGTACTGACCCTCTGACAGTGCAGCACTCCCTCAGTACTGACCCTCTGACAGTGCGGCACTCCCTCAGTACTGACCCACTGACAGTGCAGCACTCCCTCAGTACTGACCCTCTGACAGTGCAGCACTCCCTCAGTACTGACCCTCTGACAGTGCGGCGCTCCCTCAGTACTGACCCTGACAGTGCGGCACTCCCTCAGTACTGACCCTCTGACAGTGCAGCACTCCCTCAGTACTGACCCTCTGACAGTGCAGCACTCCCTCAGTACTGACCCTCTGACAGTGCGGCACTCCCTCAGTACTGACCCTCTGACAGTGCGGCATTCCCTCAGTACTGACCCTGACAGTGCGGCACTCCCTCAGTACTGACCCTCTGACAGTGCAGCACTCCCTCAGTACTGACCCTCTGACAGTGCGGCACTCCCTCAGTACTGACCCTCTGACAGTGCGGCATTCCCTCAGTACTGACCCTGACAGTGCAGCTCTCCCTCAGTACTGACCCTCTGACAGTGCGGCACTCCCTCAGCACTGACCCTCTGACAGTGCGGCACTCCCTCAGTACTGACCCACTGACAGTGCGGCACTCCCTCAGTACTGACCCTGACAGTGCGGCACTCCCTCAGTACTGACCCTCTGACAGTGCAGCACTCCCTCAGTACTGACCCTCTGACAGTGCAGCACTCCCTCAGTACTGACCCTGACAGTGCGGCACTCCCTCAGTACTGACCCTCTGACAGTGCAGCACTCCCTCAGTACTGACCCTCTGACAGTGCGGCACTCCCTCAGTACTGACCCTCTGACAGTGCGGCATTCCCTCAGTACTGACCCTCTGACAGTGCGACACTCCCTCAGTACTGACCCTCTGACAGTGCGGCACTCCCTCAGTACTGACCCTCTGACAGTGCAGCACTCCCTCAGTACTGACCCTCTGACAGTGCGGCACTCCCTCAGTACTGACCATCTGACAGTGCGGCATTCCCTCAGTACTGACCCTCTGACAGTGCGACACTCCCTCAGTACTGACCCTCTGACAGTGCGACACTCCCTCAGTACTGACCTTCTGACAGCGCAGCACTCCCTCAGTACTGACCCTCTGACAGTGCGGCACTCCCTCAGTACTGACCCTCTGACAGTGCCGCACTCCCTCAGTACTGACCCTCTGACAGTGCGGCACTCCCTCAGTACTGACCCTCTGACAGAGCGGCGCTCCCTCAGTACTGACCTTCTGACAGCGCAGCACTCCCTCAGTACTGACCCTCTGACAGTGCAGCACTCCCTCAGTACTGACCCTCTGACAGTGCAGCACTCCCTCAGTACTGACCTTCTGACAGCGCAGCACTCCCTCAGTACTGACCCTCTGACAGTGCGGCACTCCCTCAGTACTGACCCTCTGACAGTGCAGCACTCCCTCAGTACTGACCTTCTGACAGCGCAGCACTCCCTCAGTACTGACACTGACAGTGCAGCACTCCCTCAGTACTGACCCTCTGACAGTGCAGCACTCCCTCAGTACTGACCCTCTGACAGTGCGGCGCTCCCTCAGTACTGACCCTCTGACAGTGCAGCACTCCCTCAGTACTGACCCTCTGACAGTGCAGCACTCCCTCAGCACTGACCCACTGACAGTGCGGCACTCCCTCAGTACTGACCCTCTGACAGTGCAGCACTCCCTCAGTACTGACCCTCTGACAGTGCAGCACTCCCTCAGTACTGACCCTCTGACAGTGCGGCACTCCCTCAGTACTGACCCTCTGACAGTGCGGCGCTCCCTCAGTACTGACCCTCTGACAGTGCGGCACTCCCTCAGTACTGACCCTCTGACAGTGCAGCACTCCCTCAGCACTGACCCTCTGACAGTGCAGCACTCCCTCAGCACTGACCTTCTGACAGTGCGGCACTCCCTCAGTACTGACCCTCTGACAGTGCAGCACTCCCTCAGTACTGACCCTCTGACAGTGCGGCACTCCCTCAGTACTGACCCTCTGACAGTGCAGCACTCCCTCAGTACTGACCCTCTGACAGTGCAGCACTCCCTCAGTACTGACCCTCTGACAGTGCAGCACTCCCTCAGTACTGACCCTCTGACAGTGCGGCACTCCCTCAGTACTGACCCTCTGACAGTGCAGCACTCCCTCAGTACTGACCCTCTGACAGTGCAGCACTCCCTCAGTACTGACCCTCTGACAGTGCAGCACTCCCTCAGTACTGACCCTCTGACAGTGCGGCACTCCCTCAGTACTGACCCTCTGACAGTGCAGCACTCCCTCAGTACTGACCCTCTGACAGTGCAGCACTCCCTCAGTACTGACCCTCTGACAGTGCAGCACCCCCTCAGTACTGACCCTCTGACAGTGCGGCACTCCCTCAGTACTGACCCTCTGACAGTGCAGCACTCCCTCAGTACTGACCCTCTGACAGTGCAGCACCCCCTCAGTACTGACCCTCTGACAGTGCGGCACTCCCTCAGTACTGACCCTCTGACAGTGCAGCACTCCCTCAGTACTGACCTTCTGACAGTGCGGCACTCCCTCAGTACTGACCCTCTGACAGTGCGACACTCCCTCAGTACTGACCCTCTGACAGTGCGACACTCCCTCAGTACTGACCCTCTGACAGTGCGGCACTCCCTCAGTACTGACCCTCTGACAGTGCGGCACTCCCTCAGTACTGACCCTCTGACAGTGCAGCACTCCCTCAGTACTGAGCCTCTGACAGTGCGACACTCCCTCAGTACTGACCCTCTGACAGTGCGGCACTCCCTCAGTACTGACCCTCTGACAGTGCAGCACTCCCTCAGTACTGACCCTCTGACAGTGCGGCACTCCCTCAGTACTGACCCTCTGACAGTGCAGCACTCCCTCAGTACTGACCCTCTGACAGTGCAGCACTCCCTCAGTACTGACCCTCTGACAGTGCGGCACTCCCTCAGTACTGACCCTCTGACAGTGCAGCACTCCCTCAGTACTGACCTTCTGACAGTGCGGCACTCCCTCAGTACTGACCCTCTGACAGTGCGACACTCCCTCAGTACTGACCCTCTGACAGTGCGACACTCCCTCAGTACTGACCCTCTGACAGTGCAGCACTCCCTCAGTACTGAGCCTCTGACAGTGCAGCACTCCCTCAGTACTGACCCTCTGACAGTGCGGCACTCCCTCAGTACTGACCCTCTGACAGTGCAGCACTCCCTCAGTACTGACCCTCTGACAGTGCGACACTCCCTCAGTACTGACCCTCTGACAGTGCGGCACTCCCTCAGTACTGACCCTCTGACAGTGCAGCACTCCCTCAGTACTGAGCCTCTGACAGTGCAGCACTCCCTCAGTACTGACCCTCTGACAGTGCGGCACTCCCTCAGTACTGACCCTCTGACAGCGCAGCACTCCCTCAGTACTGAGCCTCTGACAGTGCAGCACTCCCTCAGTACTGAGCCTCTGACAGTGCAGCACTCCCTCAGTACTGAGCCTCTGACAGTGCAGCACTCCCTCAGTACTGACCCTCTGACAGTGCGGCACTCCCTCAGTACTGACCCTCTGACAGTGCGGCACTCCCTCAGTACTGACCCTCTGACAGTGCAGCGCTCCCTCAGTACTGACCCTCTGACAGTGCGGCACTCCCTCAGTACTGACCCTCTGACAGTGCGGCACTCCCTCAGTACTGACCCTCTGACAGTGCAGCGCTCCCTCAGTACTGCCCCTCTGACAGTGCGGCACTCCCTCAGTACTGACCCTCTGACAGTGCGGCACTCCCTCAGTACTGACCCTCTGACAGTGCGGCGCTCCCTCAGTACTGACCCTCTGACAGTGCGGCACTTCCTCAGTACTGACCCTCTGACAGTGCAGCGCTCCCTCAGTACTGACCCTCTGACAGTGCGGCACTCCCTCAGTACTGAGCCTCTGACAGTGCAGCGCTCCCTCAGTACTGACCCTCTGACAGTGCGGCACTCCCTCAGTACTGACCCTCTGACAGTGCGGCACTCCCTCAGTACTGACCCTCTGACAGTGCAGCACTCCCTCAGTACTGACCCTCTGACAGTGCAGCACTCCCTCAGTACTGACCCTCTGACAGTGCGGCACTCCCTCAGTACTGACCCTCTGACAGTGCGGCACTCCCTCAGTACTGACCCTCTGACAGTGCAGCACTCCCTCAGTACTGACCCTCTCTCTCTCCTGTCGATCATTCGCTCTGACCCGGAAATCCCGCCCCTCGTGCAGAGCGATTAGCAGCAATTCCGGATCAGCTCCGCCCCGCGGAACGTCATGGGGCGGGGCATATCCGGAATTGCTGCTACTCGCGCTGCGATTGGCTGAGCCTCACCCCGGGTCTGCGCAGAATCGCGGGAACTACATTTCCCACAATGCCGCCGGCCGGTCGCCATAGTAATGGGGCCTAGTGGGCAGGCGGTGGCTGAGCAGCGGGCTGGGAGAAGCTGCTGCTGCAATGAGCGGGCCGCCTCCGGGTGGGACGCTGCGGCTGTTGCCCGGGGCCTGTCAGGCTGCGCTCCGCTCCGGGGTGGCCGTGCCCTCCTTGGCCCAGTGCCTGGAGCAGCTGCTGCTCAACAGCCTGCAGGCCGGGTGCGGCTGCGCGGCGGCTCGCGTGCACGCGCAGGCCGGGCGCGTGCAGCTGGCTGATAACGGCGCGGGCATGGGGCGCGCGACCCTGGAGCTGGCGGGCACGCGCCACCACAGCGGGGGCGCGACTGGGGGAGGTCCACCCCCAGGGGGAGGGGCTGGGGGTGGGCTAGCTCCCTGTGGGGGAGGGGATGTTCCAGTGGGTAAGGGGGATCTGGGCGCTCCGGGCGGTGGGGGGGCTCCGGGCGGTTGGGGGGCTCCGGGGGCAGTCGGTGCTCCGGGCAGTGGGGGGGTTCCGGGCGGTGGGGGGGTTCCGGGCGGTGGGGGGGTTCCGGGGGATCTGGGTGCTCCGGGCAGTGGGGGGGTTCCGGGCGGTGGGGGGGTTCCGGGGGCAGTCGGTGCTCCGGGCAGTGGGGGGGTTCTGGGGGCAGTCGGTGCTCCGGGCAGTGGGGAAGTTCCGGGCGGTGGGGGGGTTCCGGGGGCAGTGGGTGCTCCGGGCGGTGGGGGGGTTCCGGGGGCAGTGGGTGCTCCGGGCGGTGGGGGGGTTCCGGGGGCAGTGGGTGCTCCGGGCGGTGGGGAAGTTCCGGGCGGTGGGGGGGTTCCGGGCGGTGGGGGGGTTCCGGGGGCAGTGGGTGCTCCGGGCAGTGGGGCAGTTCCGGGCGGTGGGGGGGTTCCGGGGGCAGTGGGTGCTCCGTGCGGTGGGGAGGATCTGGGGGCAGTGGACGATCCCAGCTATGAACACACGCCTGGGCCTGGGCAACGCGGTGAGGCTCTGGCCAGCATCGCTCACCTGTCGGGCTTGCTGGAGATAGTGAGCAGACCGCAGGGCTCCAGCCGGACTTGGGTGAAATTATTCCGCAATGGGCAAGCCCAGCCGGTGTATGAGGCTGAGACGGGACGGCCCAGTCCCGGTACCACTGTCACCGTCTGCAACCTCTTCTACCAGATGGCAGTGAGGCGACGCCGTCTTGGCCGGCCCCTGGAGTGGGAGCAGATCCGCCGCCGGGTCCAGGCTTTGAGCCTCCTGCACCCTAGCGTCTCATTCACTGTGCGGGACGAGGCCTCTGCCACAGCCGGAGGCTCATTGGTGATCCGGCTGCCCAAAGCCAGCAGCCTGCAGGCACGCTTCGCCCAGATCCATGGCCCGCAGAAGGCAGCAGCACTAGCCCGCATCCAACATTCAAGTGGCGGCTTCCAGCTGAGTGGCTACATCAGCCGCCAGGGCCACCACAGCAAAGGCCTGCGACTGGTGTTTGTCAGCGGACGGCTGGTGCTGAAAACCCACATTCACAAAGAGCTGGACTCGCTGCTGAAGCGGCAGAGCCTCATCTGCCGACCGGAACCTGGCACTGGGCCCCGGGGAGGCCCTGACCTTCACCCTGTCTATGTTATCAACATCGACTGTGACCCTGGTCAATACGATGCCTGCTGGGAGACAAACCGCACCCTGCTGGAGTTCAGTGCCTGGAACCTGCTGATAGGTTGTTTGGAGGAGGGAGTCCGGGCCTTCTTGCTACAGGAACATTTACTCGTGGAGCCCACAGAGGAGCAGGAATCCTCCCAGCTGGCTATTGTTAACTCAGACTTCAATTTCTCACACAAACGGATAGTACTGTCCAAGTTGGTGCACCGGCAGGCAGTGGTTTCAGAGACTCCCAGACTGGAGGCAGACTCTGAACCCTACATTGCCTCCTGTCAGGATGAAGATTGGGCCATGTATGGCCTACCATACACAGAATCCCCAATGCACAACCTTCATTCTGCTAGTCAGGAGCCAGCGGCATATGGAAGGTCTCCATTAGATGAGGAGCGAAGCATTTCCTGCCAGGTCCTGAGTATATCTGCCAGCCCTGAGGTGCAACCATCACAGCCCGGCACATCTATTTGCCAACTCGTCGCTGCTTATGAGAGTGAGACCTTATCAGTCACTGAGAGTTTATCACAAGAGGTTGAGCAAGCAGGCATGGAGGAGCAAACAACAGGGGAACAGGTGGGAGAATTGCCAGAGAGGCCAGTGGGGGAGGGGCACCAGGAGCAGGAGGGAATGCTGAAGGAGGAACAGCTGAGGGAGGGGGAGCACGTGAGAACATTGGAGGGGGTGCAGATGAGGGCGTTGCAGGGAGGGCAGGTGTGGCACCCACGAGGAAAGCAGGCAGGAGAAGGGGAACTGTGGGGTGAGAGGGTGGCGAAGCTGTGTGGGGAGCAGGGAGTTCACGTGGAGGCGCAGAGGGACTGGTTGCTGTGGGGGGATCAGAGTGTGGAACTGGGTATTACGGGTCTCATAACCCACATTGTCCCCAGGAAAATCTTAGACACAGAAAGTGGAAACTCTTCAGACTGGGGCCATGTCAATCACCCTGGCCCAGTGAGTGCATGGGAGATTTTTAATGAGAGAACAAGAAAGGGAGATGGACAGCTCATGCCTGATGAAAGAACACCCTCAAATGTAGATTGGAAACATAGGATAAATATGCCCCGAGAGTTTGTGACTGACTGCCGGAGAGTTCAGGGCACTTGTCAAAGTCATCATCACTTTGGGAGCTCTGCTGAATCTGAATCTCAGACGATGATTTTGCCACAGAACCTCACATGTTCTGAACACAGAAATCCTGCCAGATGTGAACCTGTTTGTTGTCAGGCTAGATTCCACAGGAAACTGAGCATGTCTCTCATAACTGGTTCGCTGGATGTATTTAGGAGAAACTATGGGAAGATAAATGATGATCAAAATGAAGGAGCGTCTTGTCAAAGCAATGTGGCTATTCAGGACAATGCTGGTGATTCGGCCATAAGGCCATCAGTAAATAATGTGACAATAACTAAGGGCCTAGAGAGTCTGTACCAGAGCCCAGTGATAAAATGTGCTGATTCTGCAATTAGTTACCATAGTGAGAGTTTACGGTGTGACCAATGGGATTACAAAGGTCTTTTTAGGAGTTTGTATTCTAATGGCACCTGTCCCACAGCTGATTGTGTGGCCAAAGTGCAGTCCAACCTGATTGAACTGCCTTGTTATCCACAAACCAAGAAAACCTTTCCAGTTGCCATGGCACCCCCAAGAACCCTGGCTGCAAAGTTATCCAAGTTAAAGGATCTTAAAGGACAGTCTGCTGAAGGGCAGGGTGCAGAGACCAAAGTGGGGAGTTCTGCGGACGCGTGCCAACCTCGCCAGAGTTACAAGGACTTTCTCCAACAAGAACAGAAGTGTGCAAAATCTACATCTCCACAGCTGTGCTCAGCAGCTCAGGTGATCTCTGAAAATGTTTCCCTTCGAGAGATGGTATGGAGTGAGGATTGTCAGGCAAATCAAAGTCGTGTCCAATGCACAAATAAAAGGGGACTTTGTTCAGTTAACTTGTCTTTGTCATCAATTGATGAAAGGACTGGAAAAGGGACTGATACTGAGTCTGTTCTACAAGTCGGAGACCGATCACAAAGTTACCGAATAAGTGATGCAAACTGGAATCCATCTGCAGAAGATTCTGTGCCCACTCAGAAAGTGTCAGAACCTGTTAATGTTCAAGCTAAACCCATACATGCTGGACAATTACCAGGAAATTGTGTAGAGACCTGCAAAGGTCCAAGTGACACATTGGACAGTTCTGCTTCAGACTGGCTGCAATACTTTGATGGAACACTCGGGAGGATGGTGTTTGTAAACAGTGTGACTGGACTGAGTCGCTATGACGTTCCGCCGGATGCCCAGACACAGGCTACCTGCATAAAGGACTTCACAACGATGGCCGTTAATGTTCTCACTAAGACCGGTAAGTTTGGGAAGAAATTTAGAGTCATTCACATCCCTGAAATGTACCCCCACAACAACAACTCACCTGGGTCTTGTTAATCAGTTCACAGTGGGATCTCCACCCCTGTTCTGCCTAAATCTAACATTATGAAGTTCTCTGAATTAGACCATGGGTATCTTCAGCCTGATTCAGCTACACCAGGTCTGATCTTCGCCAACCTTGGCTACACTTTCCTGCTGATCCCTCCAGTCCATAACTCTATCGACCTCAAGTTTGAATGTACTCAATGACTTGCTGAAATCCTGACTGAGTCACTAAATGGCCCTGATATTCTACCTTGCGTTCTATAACAGTCCCATTATAAACAGTTTTCTTGCAACTCACCCATATCCTCGAAATTGCTGTATCTCAACTTTCCTACTCTGTTTCCTGTTCATATCCTTGGATAATCTCCTTATCTTTATCATCTCTTAACGAATGCATCTTTATCATCTCTTGTGGTCTTTCTGTACCCCTCACCACTTTGGTGTTTCAGTTTCCACTTGGGACCCCTCCTGTCCTTAGAAGCATTATCCATCTCTGGAAACCCCTCTCTCACAACTTCACCAAATTTCCAGCATAACCGAGGACTTGCTCGATGAAAAATAACAATTCATCTAGTTTGCAATAGCCATAGAATTCCTTATTTTAAATCTTTTTATTGGCATTTCTCATATTTAGAAACAGTTGTGTATATATACACATTACATTTTTCTTGCCCGTGCTAATTGTACAGAGAGGTTTATTTTGGCCTTCGTTTGACTGACCCTCTGTGCACTTTGTTGCCCCCCCCCCCCCCCCCCCCCCGGGGTTGCGCAGTCCTTTGATTCCTCATCTATCTTGATTTTTTATTCTGAGCTTACTCCTCGTTGCTGGCCTTAAACAGGTTTTGGAACAGGCCGTATAATTTCCCACATAGTCCCCCCTTCTTGCTGCTTGTGCCTATCAGGTCCTCTAGTAGTGTGGTTTCTGGAGCCCCGGGGTACCCTACTGTCTCTTTGCGGAGGAAGTGTTTTATTTGGAGGTGTTTCATTTCTTGTCCTTTTGCTAGTTTCCATTTCCTCGCCAGTTCATCCAGTGTCGCTAGTCTGTGCCCTACGTAGAAATCCCCAACTGTCAGTGTGCCCCCGTCCCACCTCCATCCTTTGAAGGTGGTATCTAGCATGGCTGGAGCCATAGAATTCCTACAGTGCAGAAGAATGCCATTCACAGATACATAGAAGATAGGAGCAGGGGAGGCCTTTTGGCCCTTCGAGCCTGCTCCGCCATTCATCACCATCATGGCTGACCATCCAACTCAATAGCCTAATCCTGCCTTCTCCCCATAGCCTTTGATCCCATTCTCCCCAAGTGCTATATCCAGCCGCCTCTTGAATAGATTCAAAGTTTGAACATCAACTACTTCCTGTGGGAATGAATTCATCAGGCTCAACACGCTTTGTGAAGAAATGTCTCCTTATCTCTGTCCGAAATGGTTTACCCTGAATCCTCAGGCTGTGACCCCTAGTTCTGGACATACCTACATAGGTAACATCTTCCCTGCATCTACCCCCACACTCACACCTCTCAGATACTACCCCCACACATCACCCAAATTCACACCCCTCAGATACTACACCCGTAACGTCACCCAAATTCACCCTCTCAGATACTACCCCCGTAACGTCACCCAAATTCACCCTCTCAGATACTACCCCCATCACATCACCCAAATTCACACCTCTCACATACTACCCCCACACATCACCCAAATTTACCCTCTCAGATACTACCCCCGTAACGTCACCCAAATTCACCCTCTCAGATACTACCCCCACACATCACCCAAATTCACCCTCTCAGATACTACCCCCGTAACGTCACCCAAATTCACCCTCTCAGATACTACCCCCACACATCACCCAAATTCACCCTCTCAGATACTACCCCCGTAACGTCACCCAAATTCACCCTCTCAGATACTACCCCCACACATCACCCAAATTCACCCTCTCAGATACTACCCCCGTAACGTCACCCAAATTCACCCTCTCAGATACTACCCCCGTAACGTCACCCAAATTCACCCTCTCAGATACTACCCCCACACATCACCCAAATTCACCCTCTCAGATACTATCCCCACACATCACCCAAATTCACACCTCTCAGATACTACCCCCACACATCACCCAAATTCACCCTCTCACATACTATCCCCACACATCACCCAAATTCACCCTCTCACATACTATCCCCACACATCACCCAAATTCACCCTCTCACATACTATCCCCACACATCACCCAAATTCACCCTCTCACATACTACCCCCACACATCACCCAAATTCACCCTCTCACATACTACCCCCACACATCACCCAAATTCACCCTCTCACATACTACCCCCACACATCACCCAAATTCACCCTCTCAGATCATCTACTGCTAAAATCCTTGTTCATGTTCTTACCTGGAGATTTGAGTATTTCAATGCCAGGTTTAAAGTGCGTGGGGAAAAGTTTAGAACAGATGTGCGAGGAGTTTCTCCACAAAGAGTAGTAAATATATGGAACGCGCTGCACGGGGAGGGGGTGGGGGCAGGTACGATTGCAGCATTTAAGGGACATCCAGACAAATATATGAATAGGGTGGGAATGGAAGGGTACGGACTCGGTAAGTGCAGGCGGTTTTAGTTCAGACAGGTACCATGGTCGGCGCAGGCTTGGAGGGCCGAAGGGCCTGTTCCTGTGCTGTATTGTTCTTTGGTGTCCCACATTCTACCTTCTGTAAATATGAGGTCTGCTGTCCGTGTCTTAACTCGCATTAGGTCCGTTCTCCTACCACCTCTGTGTCTGCCGACGTTCTCCTACCACCTCTGTGTCTGCCGACGTTCTCCTACCACCTCTGTGTCTGCCGACGTTCATTGACTTTCTGGTTAAGAAATATTTTAACATCAAAATTTTCATCTTTATTGTCAAATCCTTCCAGGGCAGCACAGTGGTTAGCACTGCTGCCTCACGGCGCCGAGGACCCGGGCAGCGTGGTGGTGCAGTGGTTAGCACTGCTGCCTCACGGCACCGAGGACCGGGGCGGGATGGTGGGGCAGTGGTTAGCACTGCTGCCTCACGGCTCAGGGCCAGGGCAGCATGGTGGTGCAGTGGTTAGCACTGCTGCCTCACGGCTCAGGGCCAGGGCAGCATGGTGGGGCAGTGGTTAGCACTGCTGCCTCATGGTGCCGAGGACCCGGGCGGGATGGTGGTGCAGTGGTTAGCACTGCTGCCTCACGGCACCGAGGACCGGGGCGGGATGGTGGGGCAGTGGTTAGCACTGCTGCCTCACGGCTCAGGGCCAGGGCAGCATGGTGGTGCAGTGGTTAGCACTGCTGCCTCACGGCTCAGGGCCAGGGCAGCATGGTGGTGCAGTGGTTAGCACTGCTGCCTCACGGCGCCGAGGACCCGGGCGGGATGGTGGGGCAGTGGTTAGCACTGCTGCCTCACGGTGCCGAGGACCCGGGCAGCATGGTGGTGCAGTGGTTAGCACTGCTGCCTCATGGTGCCGAGGACCCGGGCGG